>NC_143023.1:8450000-8627500 GCF_057628025.1 Oncorhynchus mykiss
TCTGGATTAAGACCTTTGAAGACAGGCCCCATCTGCGTCACAGCGCGGCCAAACAACACCATAGCAGGCCCTGTGAGTGTGGAGTAATGTGAAGTGTGTGTGTGTGTGTGTGTGTGTGTGTGTGACTGGAAACATAGGTGTTTTCGTGTGTTTGAATATATGTTTTTTGAACGACGTGGTTAACCATGGTTGTGTGTAATTACAACCATTAAAATGTTTACCCCTTTAAAAATAGCCCGTATGAAAAGCATATTATAGTGATATTCAGACGCGAGGACTTGCATGGTGTTGCTTCCTTTCCGCTCTCAATCCCTTTGCACCCCATAAACAGTTAAAAGCTGTGATTGTGGTTTATTGCTGCATGGCAACCAATATCGTGTGCCAGTGCACATTGGCCTGTAGCAAATAGCATGGAGCTGGCTTGTCCAATGTCCAGCAATGCCTTGTATATGTACTGTATGTTGGGATTCAGAACTCATGCTCGTGCTATTAACAAGGCCTAAAGGGAAGGGAGAGAAGGGGCTGTTGAAATGGTGTGTGGTGGTACTAAGCCAACATGGACTACACGGGAAATGCCCGCTTTAAATCCACTAATCCTATAAAGGCCTGTAGGATTTACATCTGTTCGCTTCTTTAGTACCTGTTTGGATATAATTATGCTCTTAGGCCTAGCCTACCTATACTCTCAACCTTTTACTAAATAAATAACATGTTCTGTAAATATTGAGTAGGGATATGTTTAATGTTTTAATAAATAGGCCTATTCATCTTGTGATAGTTTATCATACGCAACATTTATATCAGGCATAGACCTATACATAAAAAATATGGTTGCCTTTTTAAATGAAAATTATAACTGAATAAGATTAAGTGCTGTAGCAACTATAGTTGTTATGTTTTGGATAAAAGGAAATAAATACAGATATATTGTCAGATGTTGGACATTTATCAACAATTAGAATCTTAGTAACAATTCATGATCTGATTTCCAAACAAAAAATATGGATTACGACGCACAAAATAATTTGACATTTTATTTGATATTTCATACAAACGACTTTTAGAATCGAAATACTCTGACATTGAGGTATTTTGCGTGTGCACAGTGTTGTCCTAATTCCATAGACAAAACTGTTAAGGATTTTTATCCCAGCAATTAAAAAAAATATATCACACCGTCTAAACATGTTTCTTTCGGCAAAAAAACAACTATAAATAAATAAATAGTCTGACAGGTAGTTGAAACACATTCAGGTAGTCAACGCATAAACATGATTAGGCCAATAACATAGACTAAACTCTGGGTGAAAAAAAACACAGAATCAATTCATGAAACATTTCATGCAACGAACATTAGACAATGTCTAACAGTAATCTGTGTGCATTAATGAAATGATTTACCAATTACATCCAAGTTATTGAGATAACATCAAAGTACCAATCAAACAAATAAGCATTGTCAAACAGAGAACACTCTAGGAAGAAAACGAGCCGACAGATTTTACAACGACAACAACACAACAGCCCTACAGAACACAACATAGACTATAGATCAAGCAAAATGTAGATAGATTGGCAACTATTCTCCAGAAATACCTTCGTTTCCTGAAAGTCCACCAATTGTAACTATTCACAGTTTATTCTACGGGTCTACAGGGCCCGCACTGCTCGCCTTTTTAACACGTCTTTCGACGGTCCTTATTCCCTTTCTTCATCTTCATCCGGCGGTTCTGGAACCAGATTTTAATTTGTCTCTCAGTCAGATTAAGAACTCTCGCTACTTCGTATCTACGGTCGCGGGGGAGATACATGTTAAACAGAAACTCCTTCTCCAGTTCGAGAATCTGATGCTTAGAGTATGGACAGCGCTTTTTTCTGGTGGATTTTGCATGAAGCCAGTTGGAGGATGGGTCATCTGAAAGAGGGTTCGACAAAAGCGAGACAGAGCTCATGAGAAATAGTGTTTTCCACAAGAGTCAGACTGGTATTACAAACTGTGGATGACGAACAACAGCAGACAGTGTCTTGCTGAAATAGCCAACATGCAGTAGCTAATACAGTCCGCCGTTTATGTGCTCGTTTCGGCCTTCTGACCCTAAGGCCTAGTCTACTGCCCATAACAGTGAGAAATGAACTGGTATAGTTTAGTCATAATCCAAATAGCAAAATCATATTATCTTTCACAGTAGGTTACAAACTAGATCGAGGAGGGGAGAGAGTTTTGCTACTGTCGGTCAGTGGTACTGCTTTGGCGCAATATGATCCATTCGTTATCAAATAATGGATACAATAGTTTGACGTAAACTCAACCTTTACAGAAGGCCTATATTATATCATAAATAATGTATTAACGTCAGTCTCTGACCTTATATTTCTAGATTCCTGCTTAATTCAACATTAATTAATTCCAAAGATCTAGACACATATGAGATCATGATCACCATTACGCATGAATCCAAATGAAAGATGCCGTGCTTACTTGTGTTGATCTCCCTCTCCCTCTTTTCCTCTACGGTTGAGGTGCTGCTCTCTTCGTTGGGTTTGGAGAAAATGGCATCACACGCGATCGTATCCTTCTCTGCGCGGAACGGTCCGTTGTCAATGTCGGACACAAGAGGTGTGTGCGTTTCCAGCGTTGTGCAGTCCCCATTTCCTATCAGCGGCTCGGGTTTGATATCATAGTTAATATTTGACGATAATCCCGTTAAACATATCGACGTAGAAACCGGTTCCAACGCCCAGGAACGCATAAACATCCCATCGGTATCTCCTGTTGGACAATGGTGGTGTAAATATGGCTGGTGTGTTATAGATGCGCTGCTCGGAGGCTGATGAGCAGAAATGGGACTCCAAGACGCACTGAAAATAGAAGATTTCGTCTGCAAAGGGCAAGATTCCGGACCGCCATATTCAGTTAGCATCGGCTGGCTCGCCTGTTCCACCCCTGGTCCGCTTGAGTATGTGTGTGCCATAATATCCCCTTGGTCGCGGGGAAGATGAGAGTCTGCATAGTAACTAAGCGTGCCTAATGTCGACATGACAACAAATACACAAAGCCAAAGGCAACCAAACTTCCACGGTGATATATTTAGAAAAACAGGATCATGATACTATTCGCTGCACCAAGAACCACCACATTCGTTCAATAAATTGAACCTTGGCCGGGATTGGATTGGGTGCCGCAGACACGTGACCGTGGGACAGAACAATAAATAATAAATCAGTCAACTCAACTAGCTAAATGGTCACCATTTTCCTCCGTTATATTTTTAATAGCAAAGTCATATGCCTATATCATTTTATACAAGCAGTAAGGTTTATGATTTTTGTTTTGAAATGAGACTTTAACGTTGATATACGTTGCTATGTTTTATATAAGTCTAGAAAGTGAGAGAGTATAGCATGTTTTTCTAGCCTCCTTAAAAAAAGAAAGGAATGCAGCAAAGTAGTAAGGAGCTATATATCCACTGTGACGTGTAGTCGTTACTACGCGCAGAATAAGTCACATTCATTTCCTTATAAGAACTCTCACCACCGATCTAAAATGTGGAATTCTATAGAATGAATTTATTCAATAAATTATCCAGTATCTATCAACATAATTCAGTCCATGATTGCCTATAAGCCTATAAGGGCAAAAACTCCGAGGTTATTCCAAATAATTTATAGCATTAGATTGGCGATATCGTTATATAGGCTACTTATTAAATAGGAAAAGACATGCAGCAATATTATTTGGCCAAATACACACCCACATTTAAAAATAGTAGACCTGTGAGTTAATAGACCTATATACTATAGGTACGCTGATGTGAGTGTGAGTTGACATTTGCCATATTCATCATATTTGCCATTATATGCCATCTGATGTATTCATAATAAAGTCACAGCCAAACCTATAGGTTACCATATCTGCTGTGGTGTACATAATTTTCATTGTTATTAGGCTATTACATGTGTTATTCAAACCTGATATTTCGATTATCATCCGAGTAATGCTCTCTTCAAATGGCTTGAGATTATTCGATTTTGGTGGACTTAAATAAGGACAACTAAAACAGTAAATATTTGAGTGATACTGTCTCCATTGCTCTGGGATATGAACATTTAAATGACATGTAAAACCTTATATATGTAGACCTATGTGACCCTACAGGAGAAACACACCAAGGGCCGGTTTCCCGGACACAGATTGAACCATAGTCCTGGACTAAAAATAATGTTCAGTAGAGAATCTCCAATGGCTAACTCCCATTGAAAGGGCTTTTCAGTCATACATTTTTAATTATTTTTTATCATAGTGTGTATTATTAATTCGAACGAATGAATTAGATCTTACTTACCAAATTATTGTCCCAAATCGATTCGAAAAAGTTAAGACCGAATCTAAAAATGCATACCTCACATAGGCTATTATTTGATAGTAAGACTAAGACTCATTATTTATATTTAAGACTGAAAAACACAGGCATATACAGCCATTGACGCAATATGGGTACACGAGGAACAAGCTATGTGTATTCTACCATCGAATTAGTGTTCAGAAATAAAAATACAATACTTCTACATAGTAGCGTCAACAAATCCAAGTGTCAATAGATTATGGAGAAAGATCCCGTTGTGTTAGTGTGTAAAACCATAACAGACCCTTACTATTTATGGACCAATGAGTGAACACTAGGACGGTCTGCGCGGCGCTTTTAGCTATCAAAGTGGGGAGAGAGAAAAAACGTTAGGTGCTATAGCAGTCTGTTTTTATCACGGGGGCTATTTAGTTGTTTTTCTTTAGGTTACAACCTGGCTGTCTGGGCTAAATATCGCCAATAAAAATCCATGCTTTGTGTCCATTGTGTGGCGCAGCAGACGCATCCGGCACTTCGAATGTGTGCCACTGGGAACGCTGCAGCAGCGCACGAGGCTTTGGCCAGACTGCAATGATCATAACCGAGGCCTTGCAGTCCTTCCTCTCCCTCAAGCCAACTCGCTATCTCTCCCTCTGAGACATAAAGGCTAAAGGCCGCGTCTATTGCTCGTCTTTTGTTGTTGTTTTGAATAGATATGGCGATATATGTGAGGAACAAAATTTCCTTTGCGGTCTTGATTTTTTGTTCGTTTTTTTTCTGTTATATATATCAGACCCGGCGCCAGGATAAAGTGACTAAGGGGGCAGTTGAAATCGTTTTTTCTTTCTGTTATATATATCAGACCCGGCGCCAGGATAAAGTGACTAAGGGGGCAGTTGAAATCGGGGAATGGGCTACATTTGGGGGGTTCTTGCATTGGAATTGTATTGAATTCTACATATATCACGCTGTACCACAATAAACATAACGTTTAAAACATGCAGACTACGAGATGTTTTTGTGCTTTGCAAGTCACAGGTTGGCGCGAAATCTGTAGCCTGTTTCCGCTGCACTGTATGCATGCTTATAATAGCCTAATGTCGACATGAGAGACAATACATTTCCGCAGACACATGACTTAAACAAATGCATCGGAATTGTTATAGAATATTCTACACACGACTAGGCTACTCAGTAAATGTAGCCTACTTCCTTCGGGGCACAGCTCTGTTGCCAGAGACGATTTGGAGTGTTCTGTGAAACGCAAGAGTTTTTACTGAGGCAATTAAGGCAGTTTCGTGTGGTGGGGGAAAATACAGCCTAACAACACGAAACTACCTGAACCCCTCAACAGCCCTCTCTCCTCCTAAATAAATATATATATAGTGTACAAGCATTTATTTTACGCATTCATTTCGTTCGCAAAACTGTAACAGATACAGTCGAAATCATAGGGATCCTATAATTCACTCTCATTCTATGCGTAATTGTAATTAGATGGTCAAAATTCTAGCATTTCTCAATGTTTACACGTGTTTTACGCATAACACAACATTTGCACACCTGAAAAGATACAGTCCAAATGGTGTGTCTTATTGCGTGCATATTTCACAACGCTCCACATGTCGACAGACGTAGTGTCCTTTCCTAGAGAGCATATGATGATGAACCAAACTACCGCCAGTAATGTCCTTGAGAAAACCATGTTGTTTTCCGGGTCATTTTGCCATCATCTAACCAGTACACCCTGCAGTAAACAAGAGCTATCCCGATGGAGTGTCTTTGACCATAAAACTTCACAATGGTCATTTCATTTGTATCTATTTAGCCAGGAGAGTTCACTCAGTAACACATGCCACTATTTTCCAGGGAGTACTAGACAACAAGTGTAGTGCTTGCATCATGGCTATGGCTCAGGCAATGATTCCTATTTGAAATTAAGGGCATCAGCGTCACACAAAAGAGGAAACTGATGTTCTTTTTGTCTTTACTGTAAAACCAACCCGCAACGGAACAAATGGAAGCTCGTGGAATAAAGAGGGGGTCCCACCACCAGGCTATTCCTCTCGTGGGTATGAACGATTACATTCTATACAGGAGAGATGATCTCTGGACTGAAACATTCCAATGCAAGGTAAAAACGTGCCATGTTTTTATTGACTTACTTAGTGAGGCCAACAGACAACATATCAATTCATTTCACAGTATAGTCTCTCTATAGACAAAGCAATGACAATATTATTAAAACGGTTTGGAGAGAACAATAAAAATATGAATAAAAATACGAGAAGGCAAACTGTAAACAATATTTACAAGTCTCAGATACGTTTCTTGTGTATAAATAAAACCCTTTACAAAATAGTTATTGTGTGATGCTTTTAGTATATATGGCTATAATACCAGCAAAATGTGCAGATATTAAATATCAAATCCATCGAGGCTCTTTAGCCATGACGTAACGTAGGCCTATATTGCTACAGGTTACAACATTTCCCCAAGAGCTATTCCAGCATGCACAGATGTCAATGCGTCACTCAAGGTGGCTATATACATGTATTATGTACCACGAATGCCGATATTGTGCAGCTCTGAAACACTTAATTCGTTCCATGTCTATATTAACTGTTGGTATATACATAAAGGGAGCAACCATATGTTATGACAGTATAAATACATAACCACGACAAAACAAAACAGAGACGTAATCAAGTAAAATGACAACAAAACGACATATCAATAAGTTAGCAATTGTAGCCCTAACCTACACGGTCATATTCACACGACAGGGTTTCTCAAAGGAAGGCGCTCTGGCCATTGATGGAGGAGGGCGCCAAATACGGCACGAATGTCTCACGAAAAACTGAAGTTGTTCGCTAGCTCCCGATAGCTCCTGTTTTCCCGACTCATTTTTTTCAGTTTCATTCTTCGGTTTTGGAACCAGATTTTGACTTGCCTGTCTGTCAGGTGGACGCTGCGGCTGATCTCCAGGCGACGCTCACGAGTCAAGTACATATTGAAGAGAAATTCTTTCTCTAGCTCAAGAGTCTGGTGCTTGGTGTAGGGACAACGCTTTTTCCGGCCACTCTTCGCTGTCAGCCAGTTAGCTTTGGTTTCAGATGTTCCATCTCCTGTAGAAAGATATTGAAAGAGAAATTATTGCGGGCAACATATTTTTTCTTCATGCAACTGCACTGATGTAACTTTATAGTAATTGTAATAATTGTAATTATTGTACACAGAAATAATGCAATTCCATAAGATGTTTGCATCTATAGACAAACACTGACCTAATACCTATCAAAATAAAAAATGATTTGTCTAAAATTATCTTTAAATAGCCATCCTGAGCCCATGAGTTTATTTGGCAGTAATACGAAGTTAATGTAGACACACACACACAATGCCCGTTGTATGCACATATTTTGCATCTATCCAAACACCTACGCTATTACATCCACGTTGTGCTCAAGATTCACTTAATTATATTTCAATGTATTAATGCGCCTTTATTAAGACATAAAAGTAACTCATAGTCTGCTGAAATTATGGCTGCAGTTGACGGTTTAGGGGGAAGACTGAGGACATCAACGCGTTGTATTAGACAGATGTACTGGACAGGATTGGCCTTGCTGCTCCTCGTCATAAAATAACATAAAAACACTGGAGGAAATCCCAGCTCGTGGCCACTCTGTCAAACCCCACAAAGACATACCTTTGCCGCTGCGCATATAACCCACATATGGGAAGTTTTCATGTCCACAATATAATCGATACAGCAGTAGGATATGCCTCTAAAAACCAAGGTTAACGCCAAGGCACATCTACACTGACTCGGGGGCATTGACACTACACTCCCTCCATGTACACCCATCAAGATCCCATTGTCATAAACGTCATTTTTTGGATTTAGAGCAGTACTCACCTTTAAAGGGTTTGACTGGACTTTCCGCACAGCTCTCGGTGGGTTCGGGGGAGGACAAACCATCTACAGACGATGCCCGGGTGTCCTCATCCGGAGCACATGGCGGTGGGTCAGGCAGTGCTTCACTCTCCCTCCTGCCTGTATCCGCCACCGGGGTAGGAGATGGCGGTGAGGTGTCGAAACGGGCCGGACGTTGTAGAGCGAACTGAGTAGGCTGTGGGTTCCGCGGAACGTCTTGATAAACCCTTGAAGAGGTATATGTCTGAGACAGACGGAAGTAACCGGGAACAGGCACGGTGCTGTTTGTAACCGGGCATGATCCCGGTGTTAACCGGGAATAGGAAATGTCTTCCGTCGTTGTTGACCTTTTAAGACACTTCTCTGATTCATACAGGCAATACGCATTCTCCTCTTTGATGCTTGGAGAGAATGAACAATGAGCAATTTGCTGCTGGTTGTTCGGCTGATCTACTCGACAAGATCTCGAAGTCTCTAGCCATGTTTCCATCCCTTGAATATGTGAATATGGGCCAGATGAGGGTACCATAGTTTGAGAATTGCTCTCGTTGCGTTTACTGAGCCCAGAGAAAAAAGCGCGGTTGGGTAGTCCATAGGAGTACTCCGAGCCTGGTGACAAATACACGCCGTTACTTTGGTAGTATGAGGCACCGCTCTCGGTTCGTCCGTGGATTAAGGAGTCTACTAAAAACGAGTTTCCACTTTGGTTGTCAGAGCATGACATCGTTGGTGTATAATTTGACGGAGGATGAGGATAGCCCTTTCTGGCTGACATTTCTTGTGCAAAACATGCTGAATATAATTACAGATACTCACACTTCTCTGCGCTTTAGCTGACAGCCAATTAAAACACAAGAAGAGAGACTCCTCCCATTGAAAGCACGTAATGCCAATATGCCATATTCATTTTGTTTAAAGATTTAATATAATAAATGAAAAAGTAAAGGTAAGTGGTGTATTAAAAGCTTTCAGTTCAACCTAAAATGGTGGATAGATAGTAGAGGTGACATGACATGGGCTGCATTACCTTTTACGATAATCTACGTTGTAAACATTGACCTCAGGCACCCTTTCACAGACACGCACGCGCGCACACACACACACGCACACGAGAGGGGGGAAGATATAATCATGCACAAATAACTATTTACATGTGAAGGGACAGTGCAAATAACTGCAGATGTCTGCAGACCTTGAAAACAGTTTAGTGGAAAGCTCGTTACACTTTCCTCTCCAGGAAGCGTCAAAACATTGCTCTATTCAAGTTCACAGAACATTGTGACAAAATATCTATTTGACTATTAGTTAATGTCCCTTAGTTACCAATTACAGATCATTTTACATGCGAAAACAATCATCAACAGCCTTGACAATATAAAGGCTAATGGGCCTACATGAAGCCAGAGTATAGTAGTAGAACAAAATGAGTTTTCTAATTTGCTGCTGGTTAAGTCAGAAACAAAATAGGCCGTGGCAAAGATTGTTTACCTATCTTGTTAACATAATGGGAAATATAATCTGAAACAAACACGTTACAAACACGTTATTTATCAAATACATGTGCATTTGTTATGAAATAGCTTGTGCGTAATTGGTGCGTAATGCATTTTACAAGTGTACAACTCGGCACGTTTCGATTATTTTATACACCGCCAGAACCAATTTCGGTGGGATCCCATGTATTTCCTTAAGAATCAATTGAAAACAATATCCTCAGACTCATATCCCCAAATTGAATAGAAATCGATTAGGCCTATGTAAATCATAGCAATAAGCCTAGCTGTGTTATGTGGTTCTAACCACAGCCGTTATAAATACCACTGCCTTTATTATTCCCCCATGCAGTTGGGAAAAAGATCATCCTTGCTATGTTTGTTACTATAATTACCACGGTTATATTACGTTATTGTTCTGACACCAAAAACACTATATGGTGCGACTTATTTGGGGTTTTATCCGATTTAGAAATTAATTTGTAAAAATGAATAGCCTAAACCATTGATTTGAGTGGGTACTAGTCTCATGACGTGCGTATAATAATTTCAACAGCCTATTTATTTACCTCTAGCCAGTGGTACTTTAAGTTATTATTAAGTTATAATCATACTTAAAATCATTTAATGCATGTCTCCTCATAGCGGCTAATAAAATCATGTTAACAATGTTTCTTCTGTTCCAAGTTATTCTTGCAACCGGACAAAAAAATATGCCTGCGCCCCTCGTGCGTAATGTGGTACTTTACTACATCCGCTAACAGCTATTTTATTTTTCACTGGAGACTAAAAAGCCCTCCGGTAGCTATGGGATAGTCAGCTAGAATGTTCCCCTTCCCAACACACACACAAACCAAACACATTTTATAATCTCACGTTTCGTATTTGGTAAACTATGGTAATAATGACTCAAATAAGAACCATTCGAATAGTTCGTGTTATTTTTCCAGAAAAACGCCATAGACATCTCTAGACAGGATAAGGCGGATGTATACAGCTATTTTCCGTTTAGCATATTGGTTATACTGTATATTATATTATGTGCTGTGTAACGGTAGGTAGGCCTATTCAGTCATCCTCTCCCACACGGAATACATTGGTTCTAATATATTGTGTCATCTAATATTATATTTCCAATAATGTGGATTTCAGCGATAAACCAGCTTTATATATCATTTTCTAGCAGGATGGAAAGGCTCCTTACAAAAACACCTCACTTTATCCCCTTTTGCCAATAAAAAATAGACCACACATGTATTTGTTTTCCCATTTCGAGCATTTTTAAATATATTTCGATAAAAATAAGAGAATATGTAACAATTGTACACACATCGGGATAATTACCTGAACAATGAAACCCTGTAATGTAATGAGTCTGTCAATCTTTGGATGTTTGATGCATGGGAAGTAGAGTCTCGGCCAGAGTTCCGTCCACATCCACGGCATTGATCCATGACATTGATCCGAGCAGCGCCTCCCAGTGGAACAAACAAACAACCACGTTCGAACTGCAGATTCCACCCTGAATATATTCCTGCCCGTGCACGCTGAGCTGCTGAGACAAATGAAGCAGGAAAAGTCCGCGAACACAAGCTTTCAATGCTCCCAGGCAGGCAGCCGTTGTTTTTAAAGCCCTTAGTCACAGTTAATAACCTTGGTCTCAGACGGTTTATTGCACTACACTCCAATTGTACAAATGTTCCAGACGAAGACGCGTTTTATGGCCAAGTTGCTGCAGCAACAGGGAGGATGTGTCCGTAAAGGCGGCATTCCGGTTAGCCTGACCGGACAGGATGCACGGCCCAAGACCATCATCACCCGGACTGGCTGCAGCCGGCCATCTACACTAGCTTCATGCTGCTATCACTTTTAATTGGTGTTTTCACTAGCCCACTATTCATGAACGCCCATAGGCTTTGAACTATAAGACATTAACCGAAATATTGACAAACGTGAGCCAATTTTACACATAGGCCTAATACACAATCAGTAGGTCTAATGTCAACATTTGGCAATATAATAAAACAACAACTGATCAAGTTTATTTTAAATATAGGCTACCTTAAGTATTTTGCTTTATTTATTTAAAGTAGGCTATACATTCTCTTTTTATAGGCCTAGTATTATTTTTGAAACAATAAACATAAACGCGGGACATTTAAACTCCAGACGTTGATTGTATATAAAAGTCGTCCGGTGATAGATGGTTTAGCATGGTACATAAAGTTGAATAAAATAACGTGCTAGACAACCTTTTGGGTGGAACTTCCGTAATGGATATTTAACATTAAAGGCATAGGATCCCATTTCGGCCCATGGGGGCAATGTAAAGTCAAATACATCATACATCTGATATGACCCACGCAGCCAGGTTTTATGTCGAGAATCATACAAGGAGATATTTTCTCGAGACGTATAGACCCATTCATCCAATTTAGAAAATAAACTAAGAAAACAAGCGGAAAGGTAGGGTGTGTGAAATAGGGTGTGTGAAATAGGCTAAGCCTATATAGGGCCTAATCATTCCAAAATCCTTCGTAGGCTATTTACACCGAGGAACATTTGAATTGGCTCAAAAATGAAGACAAAGAACTAAAATGTCCCAATAGCTCAATGTATTGTGGAGCAGCTTTTCTCTTGCCAAAAACGCAGGAAAATAGCTGATATGTCACGACATTGAGAACTTAAACAAAACGAACACTTTCAAGTATCAGGGATGATTGAACAATTTTACAATATAACCTTTGTATTTAGAATATTTCACGAGAACAAAAACAATGGCAATCAATGCATAAATAACAGTCCTATTTTAAACTATAGCCTAGTCCTTCTGTGCGTGTGTAATGGCGACAACAAACAACCAACAAAGTTTGGGATAAATCATGCCTTGTCGTCATGGAAAAGGTATGTACCCTTTGTAGGTATATATATATAATACATGTAAAGATACAGGTTGTTAAATATGTTACATCGTTAAATGTCGAATTTGATATGAAATGGGCGCGCGTAAATCTAACGTTCGTGTAATTCATGCATTATGCATTGATGCCAATTAAATAATTTGCTCGAAAATGTGACCTTTACGCAAGTTAGGATTCGACCAGATATATATGTTCTGTTTTGGTGGCACCGCACTTTCATAACAACAAATAGCAAGATCAAAAGATCAACAAGAAAATCACCTACAATTAAAATAGGCCAATAGGCCTAATAATAATAATATTACACTAGATATTACTCTCAACAAATTAAGTATGATGGACAAATAAATCTACAAATGTCTGTCCATCACGGGAGGGGTGTAATCAGGAATTTGCAGACCAACGAACTTGAAATTAGCGATTGAGCTTCATGCATGCCTTGTCTGAGGGGAGGCGACATCCATCAGCCAGTGTTACAGCATAGGGTTCGTGGTATAATACTGCAAACGGTCTCTGTTCAGTTTCTTCTCTTTCATCCTCCTGTTTTGAAACCAGATTTTAACTTGGCGGTCGGTGAGATTGAGCATCCTCGAAAGTTGAAGACGTTTCTCCTTGTTGATGTAAACACTGAAAAAGAACTCCCTCTCCAATTCTCTGATTTGGTATTTGGTGTATGGGCATCTCTTCTTACGGGTTCTCTGTCCACCTGAAAGGAAGAATTGCAATTCAGATAGAAAGATCAAATAGGAAGCTGCTTTCGTTCCGTGGAAAAATACATACATGGTGTCAAAAGGTTTATAAACAAGAGTCTAAATAGACTGACAACAAAATAAGTTGTGCTTTTTTTTTATCATAAAAACTATAACTGAAAGCCTTGAATTAAGGTAGAAACGGGATACATGTTTTTGGCCATGTTTTGCTTTTAATAAGCATGACATCCCAACATTTCTATGCATATTTAGGGTACATTATGCAACATAATCATGACATTTCTTAGAGTTCAGTATATGGAAATGACGGGTGGTAAAAAGCAATGGCCCTAATAATAACACCTCTGGACAACATCAAACACCTCCCAAACGGAACATCATTACAAAAACGCAGTGGTAAACGCTTTCTAGCGCGGTGTATACTAGCCTAATGTATTCTACGGTGTATGCTGTGCTTTCTACACATTTTCTATGTAATGGGTATGTTTTTATAGATTTGATGGATCCCAGGACTCTGGAAAACAGTGCCCACTGTACAAAAACTGGTTGAATCAACGTTGTTTCCACGTCATTTCAACAACAAAAACATTCAATATGATGATGAAAAACTGATTGGATTTGCAAAAAGTCATCACCGTAAGGGAATTCTTTTTCACCCAACTTCTAACCTAAATCCAATGACATGGTGAATTGTTTTGTTGCTTTCACGTTGAATTCACGTTAGTTGACAACTCAACCAAATGTAAATCAAAACTAGACGTTGAACTGACGTCTGTGCACAGTGGGTGGCAATTGTTACTGAGTGGACTATCCTCCTGGCTAAAAATATTAAATAATCAATTAAATCTATTGCATTTTTTAGATTATTTACCCTATCCCCTTATACTATATCACTAAGATTATATTACTATAATTACAATATACCATTCAGGTTATAGGGGGGACCATGCAGCACATATTCAATACGTCCCTGAGTTATAATGTATAAAAATATAATTTTGCAATAAATCTATCAATTCATTAAGTTGTCGTTGCAGTCGTTTGATACGTTATGAAAAGTAAGCCAAGCTATGCGTCTAGAACAACTAATAGGCCTAAAAAGAATGCTCGAATATTTTAGAATGGGAAATTCTCTGTCTTTCACGGCCAATTTCAGTTCCAAGCACGTGATCTTGTCGTTTATAACAACGTTTTTGTTGGGGTAGATCTACAGCCCCACAATAAACCTTACGCGCTTATAAAACAGCATATAAACGCCTTAATAGCAGCGCGTTAGATGCAAACTTTCTCACAGAACTGGTGCACGTCGTCTTTATACTCACCGCTGGCGCTATATTTCTCCTCATTGTTGCCGGAAGAAGACACGGGGCTGCAGCTCACCTCGCCCGGCGGTCCCTCCTCTCTATCCCGGCACTTTTCGGAACCGGTCACCGGAACTATAGGTTGTTTGGTGGCAGTTCTGTCCACGGAGTGTTCGCTTGTTGGTGTGGTGTCTGCGCTCCCTTGAGCAGTATCGAAAAACTGATCAAAGGCTTGCGGTAACACTCCATTCCTACTCACACTGCCCTGGAGACTTGATGTAGAATTTGAGCTGCTGGTGTGATAGACATCACTGGAGTTATTTCTCGTGAATATTTCCCCCAAGGAGGTCGAGCTTGATAGACAGTCCCTATGCACCGTGTCCTCAGTGGGGTAGCAGTGTGACATACCGCCCCTATGGTGGTGCCATTTACTGGAGCTACCAATGCCATGATAGTCCCTGAAAGCTACCTCTCTGACAGACGGAAGCTGTGGCAGAGTTGAGGATGGGTAGGAATATGTCATGGGACAAGAAGACTGACTCTGGTGGGACAAAAAAGGAGGGAGGCTTGAGAAGTCTGTTCCCGAGACGTAATAGGTGCAGCTGCCGGGCAAATACATATTAGACCCAACTGGGACCCGCTCATCAAAATCCATAATGATTCGATCTTGCGTAGCCTGTAGCCTACTCTAATAGTCTACCAACCCTCCATTCGCATCGTTCCTATGTGCTGCTAGGCTCCAGTCACTTTGAAGCAGATCCGTTGAGCAACAAATTCTAAGACGTGAAGCTGACGTGCAGTTTGTTCTCCATCCATTCCTCAGAGCGCCAGTCATGTGACCAGGGGCAGAACTGGACAGATACGTCTGTTCAACTGATGCCTTGCAATGAGTGAATGCGTTTCTTAATTCAAGTGTGTGATATAAAATTATTTTCCAAATGTACAAGTAATCATACCAATACATTATTTGGTATGGTTACTTGTACATTTGGAAAATTATTTAATATCACACACCTTTGAAGTCACGATAAATCAAGGCCTTGTTGGCAGCATGTGCGAATAACCTTTGTTATTAACGACAATCCTGGTGTTAATACTTTCTGAATATGATTTTCATGTGTTATATTCTCTCTATCTCTGGAACATACATTGGTCAATAAGGCGCATGTGCTGTTGTGTGGACACATCAAGGCATTGTAAAGTGTATGGGTAAAATACAATGTGTATGAATTATACCAGAACAACCCAGAGCCTTCTATTTGCCATAAAAGGCTCTGGGTCAATATATTTCCACAACCACTATGCATTTTCCACTAATGTATTACGCTAGTAGTAATATTAGCCTACAGCATGTGGGCTAAGGCTGCAAGAAGAATACAATTGTATTATACAAAAGCCCATCTCAATCTAGCGCTATATCAATATATTTGTACGCATTTCCGTTTCTATATATCAATATATTTGTACGCATTTCCGTTTCTATATATCAATATATTTGGACGCATTTCCATTTCTATATATCAATATATTTGGACGCATTTCCGTTTCTATATATCAATATATTTGGACGCATTTCCGTTTCTATATATCAATATATTTGGACGCATTTCCGTTTCTATATATCAATATATTTGGACGCATTTCCGTTTCTATATATCAATATATTTGTACGCATTTCCATTTCTATCTGCATATAAATGGATAGGCTTTATGCAAATTCAGAATCAGTTTCCGTTTATATTTCCTATAAGGCCTATCCGAAGTTAGAATTGTCACTTGTTGACCAAAACAATCTCTCGTGTCTCAATCTCAATCTCTTACGGCTAAACAATTTGATGCAGGGCCGTAGCATAGCAAGACTAGCGTCAGATTGTAATTCTATTGTGGGGCACTCTAAAAATGAATATTGCTTCCAACATTACAGGAAATGGGACATCTCTTGGATATTCTAATACACATATAGCCTAAAGTACACTATGGTTCATAATAAACTAAACTATTGAGAGTCTAGTGAGAGTACGATACATGAATGGAATGGCAGCATACGCGCGTAATGCATTCTCTTTCCTATCACCTGCATCAGTGGACACGTTCGGACATTGGTGTTTTAAAATGCAACAATAGAGTTCAGGGTATATAGCACCAACCAACAAAATCAGCTCGAGTCAGACATGTTTTATTGCACTTTGCAGTTGGCTGTGTAGTTGCCATTGTCAGAACAGACATGTGGGGACTGCTGCGGCCGGCGTGCTCACCAGACGACTAGATGGCATTCAATGAAGTTCAATGAAACGAGACTCAAAACAAGGCTCCAGGTGAGAACTTAGGCCTGTGCGTAAAATGGAGACTGTAATGTCTTGGAATTGTTGGAATGCGTGTAATTTGTAGGCTACGAAATATTGAATGATTAAATGGTTCGTTAAATAATACAACTTTATGGCAAAATCCTAATGGTTGTATTCTCTGTGAGCATGGCATGAGTCCCGTAGGCTAACTACATATAGGTTAAAAAGGGTTTTAAACCATGCTAAAGTATCTCGTTTGTTGTATCCCATTCTTCAGATTGCACAGTCAGTCTCGTTTTGCGTGCTGCAGAACTCAAGTTCGGGGGAGGAAAAGGGTCACCATTTGTGAGAAAGGGGCCACAAACACCCCTGCCCTGTGCCCCGGATGAAGTTCATTCGTTCATTACCGTGACAAATGTCTCAATGGTTAATTCGCGTTAACTGTTTGATAGGCCTATTGCAGCTTTTCTCAAACTCGGTATGAAACGCCTATAAATTCGAATTAAACGTTGTCAACAAATAAAATAGGATGCTAAACTTTACTTTTGAAAAATAAATGACATGAAAAATATAGCTATTTGATACCAGTTGTTTGTTTGACCTTTTTTGTTCAGATGTAACATGGCTGATCAACAAATGGGTGGTCACGTTCAAGATGAACACATGTACTCCACCAAGCTCATCAACAAGGCTATATGCCAAAGATATTGGTGACTTTCTAAAATGTTGCAGTGATTTGACATTCAATTGTGGTGTTTTCGATTACCTTTCCAATCTAGCCGAATGAAATAAGCCTATACCCATAGCCACGAAGGCTGCTTTTAAAATGGAATTGTCTCGATATTTAAGAACTCGTCGACATGTGAGAGGCAGGTGTTATAGAACAAGTGGTAACTTAGTTATGTATCTTACACGCTCCATTGCCATTGACTTTAAATAGAACACATTTGTACTTTACCACTACTTGGGTGTGAGCCATTTTTCCACTGGCGCGCCCTCATATTTATGTCATTTAGATGTTGTTTTTCTGTATAGGCGCTATAGGCTTTACTGCTTATAGCAGTAAATGCCTACGAGCATTTCTTCAGGCTGGGGTGGGGGGAGTTTAGCCTACATCTCTACGACACAAGTGCCTTGCACTTGGAAATGTGGAACATCACAGCTTAATGTCTCTCTATACTGCCTTTTTACAGTAGATGAGATGGGTGGCGGGAACATTACAGCTTTATGTCTCTCTATACTGCCTCTTTAGAAGAGACGGCTGACAGCCGGAGAAGCATAGCACAGAGGAGAAAATAAACATGATAGACCTCATCTCATCACTAAAGACATCATGATAAAAGAAGACGTACGCCAAGAGATGCTTATATGGAAGATGTACGGCAAGAGCTGCTTATGGAAACGAAAAGGGAGTAACCGAGTATGCTTTAGTTGGCAGTACCATAAGAACCCCGGATGCATTGGATATGTTGTTGCAACAAGCGGAACTCCCATCACCATCCATCCTCCTTAAAGTCTCGGATAGTTTAAGGGCATACTTGCAGTCAAGAGTCCTGGAAGCAGGATTTTAAAAGACAGCTTTGTGTGTGGGACGAACAAGTTCAACATGTGAACCCCTTAGATATTATTTACTTGAGTTATAAGGTTATAATCGTTGTAAAAAATAACGTCATATTTGTAATCACACCATTAACTACCATTATTTCTTATTATAGACTATTATTATTATTATTATTACTACTACAGTTACTATTAGTAATAGTTCTAGCAGGCATACTTGTTATTTTATTACCATAACTAATTATAATGATAATGACTATACACTCTTTAAAAAAAGGCGGATTCTACAACTTAAGGGTTCTTCGGCTGTCCCCATAGGAGAACCCTTTAGATACAACCCTTTTTGGTTCCAGGCAGAACCCCTTTGGGTTCCATGTAAGTCCTTTCTATAGAGGGTTCTACCTGGAACCAAAAAGTGTTCTCCTATGGGTACAGCCGAAGAACCCTTTTCGAACCCTATTGTCTAAGAGAGTATTGTGTAGCATTGCATTTGATCATTTGATCGACTGGGGCCTACTTTGTGTAAAACGTCACATTTAAAAAACGGAAATGTGTCTGGACCCCCGAGCCATTTAATTGCATGGTAAAGCGCCGTTAACAGTCGTTGCAAGACTTATGTTTTTGGGTTGATGTTGGAAATTGGACAATAACTAATGTGCTGCTGAATATTCTTATTCAATCCATTGAAAATCCAGGCTGTAAGGCAACATGTGTAAGGAGTATTCGTTCTATGGGTACTGTACATGTCCAAGGCAAGCATACACAAGTTTACAACAGTTATTTAAACGAGTATGTATATCTGATTCAATTAAATTGATGTGTACGGACTTGCTCCCTTGAATGTCAAACTTCAATTGCATGATTTAGAAAAATATGAATATGAATATAACAAGAGTATAGCAAGGATGAATTGGAATTCCCATTGCCCCTTTAATTTAAATTATCTTTCTGGTTTTAAGAAGAGATCTGATGTATTCCATTGACTGTTATAGTTATATCTATCTCATGCAGGGAACTGAACAGTCCTCTGCTGGTCTACTATAGACCACACCCAAGTGTACACCGCACTGGAATCACTTGAAGCGTTGCAGTCAAATTAGCCTTTGGGTGGCAGCAAAAACAGTACAATCATGAATTGTATCCATTAGTGCACACCGTAGCAAAACGTTTTGCAATTGAAAACCTTTCGCAATGAAAACGGGTGTTTTTTATTGGACAAGTTCAGGTTAGCCTCTCCCTTTTTCCAGTTTGTTTTCTTCTCTTTGGTTATCAGTGAATAGGACCCAGGTTATATATATGTAAGACGCTCCAGTCCAGACTTGCAAAGTCCAGCGCCATAATTTCCCTCGACCCCGCACCTATAGCGGGACCTCTCCTTGGTGGGACATACTGGGTAATGTGGGTGTAGCATAAAGGGACAGTTCAGTGATTTGACATATTTACACATGTGTTTCCTTACATTGAAAGCAGTCTATGGACAAGTGACTGCAATCCACACTTTTAGAATGCTTTACATGTAATGCCCAAATAATCAACTCAATGTTATCATTGAAAACCAACTCATTGAGTAACAATCCATTTAAGAGATGATTTGGGCCATGCCCTTTTAAACGAGCCGTGGATCCACCTCCTGGACACAGTTGTTCCTATCGGTTTAACCTGTTTCCTGGAACTACTATACCTATCCCATGTCATTTTTTAAATATATAGTTGCTATCCACGTGATTAGTCCTTGTATTCTACATCATGGGGGTCTTCTGATAGATGGAATGTTGACTTTTAAGAACGCATCACTCACGTAACTACACAGTATTTGTATTTTTTTGCACACACATTTTGTTATGTATGAATTACCATAGAGTTGTCTTTGCATTAGGACTGTTTATACCATGGCATTGTTGAATACTCCTTTCTGATTGGCTTGAAGGGCATTCTAGAGCGTGCATTATTTCCCTATAATGCACAGTATATTTGGACGGTAGAATTGAATGACTATATTTGTACATGTTTTGTTTGAGCTGCTTTTGAAAGCAAAAGTCGAATTGAAAACAATAATGTTGAATTCTATTTTCATAATAGCACACTAGGACTGATGGTTTGGTTAGCTAAACTAGGAAGTCTGTTTGTTTGGTTATCACTGCAACTAACGTTACTGTAGCTATTTAGTTAACTTGCTAGCTACTTCAGTGGATGTTGAACACATTTATAGCGGCAAACTAACACATTTCTAGTGGCAAATGTGTTAAATTATAGCCATGGTATAAAAGGGATAATCAACTCGGTGCTCTGTGTTCTCTGGAAAATACTCGCTAGCACGTCGTGTAACACACTTTCCATTTCGATCATTATTTCCGTAGAAGCATAGCCCCTCGTTGATTATCCCTTATATAATGTATAGTTTGTATTTAGTTATTGTGATGTTGTCATGTGATGTTTAGCCTGATGAAAGACCCTGTTCTGTGGAGACGCATCCTCCTGTAGCCTGTCGATCTGCTCCTACCATACCATAAAGTATGTCTGTAAATAGTTCACAAAAGTGTTAATTGCACGATACAGGCCTGCGTGTCATTTTATGAGTATAATTTGACGCCAGTCGGTATAGCTTAAGTTGGAACGTTTGATTTGACATTCCTCCTTTCAGTCATAGTTATTAGTGCTGTATATATAATGACTGTAAAAAAATTAAAACATTTATATTGCCCATCTTTTGATTTTAGGTATAGTCTATTGATTAAACATATAATCTCTCATATTTAACTATTTATTTAATTATATATTTGTTTTTCCGGTCATTTTATCCATAAAACAGCTATACCCCTTTTCTGCTGAATTGATATGAAGTTGTATATAGTCTATCCACACTAATTCCCTTCGCATTTCTGAGAATGACCAGTTTTCAAAGCATTACATTCAAAGTTGTTATAAGCTGAACGGAGATGGGACATATTGAGAATAATTTTAAAGATTGAGCATTTGATCATATATCCACAATAGTGTCTGCCTTCCTTTAAAAGGGATTCAAAAAACAACGGGCGCATCGAAAAACCGTCGATTTCTATATAGGCCCAGGTTGGAGATTCATCAACGAGTCTGTAACAAAACGTAATCAGATTACTAAATACCATGCACGCATGATTGCCAAATATTAGCCACATTTAAATCAGTGCATTCATTCCTATTTGGAGAAGAATAAAAAATACCCACAAGGCAGTACTAGCTATTGGTTTTCACGAGTGCACTACATATTTAAAGTTCTCAATTGAGAAGACAAAAAAAAGTGTATTTCCCTTTGGAATGTGTTTCACTCTTTGTTTTCTAACACACAAATGGACAATTTCGCTATTATTGCCATATTAAGGACAAGCATATAAATATTACGTAGATCAAGGTAAGCCTTTACATTTCCTATAGTACTCAATAGTGAATCGTTTCCATTCGGCAACATTTCTCACATGAAGAAATCTTGGATAAAGTATCATTCCATGTTTTTCACCTGCATGGGTTAGGCAATGGTCGGAGGCATATATCAACATATACTGAATAAAAATATAAACACAACATGCAACCATTTGAACGATTTTCCTGAATTACAGTTCCCGAGTGGAGCAGCAGTCTAAGGCACTGCATCTCAGTAATAGAAGCGTCACTACAGACACCCTGGTTCGAATCCAGGCTGTATCACAACCGGACGTTATTGGGAGTCCCATAGGGCAGCGCACAATTGGCCCAGCGTCGTCCGGGTTTGGCCGGTGTAGGCCATCATTGTAAATAATAATTTGTTCTTAACTGACCTGCCTAGTTAAATTAATAATAAGGAAATCAGTCAACTGAAATAAATTCAGTAGGCCCTAATCTATGGATTTCACATGACCGCCATGGGTGGGCCTGGGAGGGCATAGGCCTACCCACTGGGGTAGCCAATCAGAAGGAGTTTTTCCCCACAAAAGGGAATTATTACAGACACAAAAACTCCCAGTTTCATCAGATGTTCAGGTGGCTGGTCTAAGACGATGAAAACGCCTCATGTGGAGGTCCTGGGATGGCGTGACACATGGTCTGCAGTTGTGAGACCAGTTGGACATACTGTCAAATTCTCTAAAATGACGGAGGTGATTTATGGTAGAGAAATGAACATTCAATTCTCTGTCAAGAGTTCTGGTGGACATTCCTGCAGTAAGCATGTCAATTGCAAGCTCTGTCAAAACTTGAGACATCTGTGGCATTGTGTTGTGTGTATGTGACAAAACTGCATGTTTTAGAGTGGCCTTTTATTGTCCCCAGCACAAGTTGCACCTGTGCAATGGTCATGCTGTAAAATCAGCGTCTTGATATGCCACACCTGTCAGGATACATCATCTTGGCAAAGGAGAAATGCTCACTAATAGGGATGTAAACAAATTGTTGAAAAACATTTGAGAGATATAAGCTTTTTGTGTGTATGGAACATTTCATTAGATATTTTTTTTCAGCTCATGAAACAGGGGACCAACACTACATGTTGCGTTTATATTTTCGTTCAGTTTGACCATGGTTAGGCCTACACCTGAACTCATCAAATGCAATGACGCAGATCCGGCAGCAGATGGCAACATTGTCATCTCATCATTATCAGTAAGGCATTTCTCATACAATAGCCTAATGGCATTATAAGGGCTCAATGTTGCAAGCCTCTACAACATTAAAATGACAAAATGGAAAGCTGTTTGACCCGTTGTATCAACGCTAATCATAGGTCTAATCGGATTGTAGCCTACCTAAATTCAAGAAATTAAATAAAAAAGCTAAGAAAATGTCCCCGACAAAACGTTACTGCAAAATAAATGCTCATTACTAGTCTGACTTTAAATTTGTCTGAAAAAAATATGAACAACGTAGTAACGGGGTTTCTCCAACTTTTATTGGGAAGAGCTTATTGGCTATATGTTTGCAGTCAAAAACAGGGGAAACTTTAAATGCAACTGTTCATTAATTGCAATCAGATGTATTTCCATTTGTTATGATAGAAAACGAAATACAGCATTTTCAAACAATGATAACGGCGCAGAAAATTGTTGCGTAAAACAGAGTTAAGATGATTATTACTGTATGGGAAAAAAGACGTAGCCTACTCAGACAGAATAAAACAATCTAATCGTTTATAATTAACTGAATATTGACAGAATGCATAAAGTAAATGTAAAGCAATGTACTAATTAATAGCTCAATCATTACGTGATGGGAAATGTTTCAGCTTCTAAAATTATATTCGTAGGTATAAACGATTTGCGGGTTGCGCGCTGTAGCGCTCTCACCAGCATTTCAATATCAATAATTATAATATAGTTCAATCAATTCAGGGAATGTATACTCAAATTCAACGAATAATCTCAAACCCTCAATATCAATGCTGCACAATTTTTTTGAGTCATTAATTCTTACTCTGATGGAGCTAAAATACAATTGTCCCACACAGATTTGAGTTTTTAAACGTTTTTTCCAATTACAGAAGGCTATGTTCTGAGTAGAGATGTCATATTTTAGGCTATGAGTTATTTAGCGTATTGGGAACAGTTTGTAGAAAATTATAAAAGCTATATGTCCGTCGAATAGAGTATGAGACAGAATATATAAACAAGGAGGAAGTTATTTCCCCATTTCCTTCAAACACAGGACATCGAATGGTTTCAATTAATTACGACAAAAAAAAACACACACAAAAAAGCCAAGTGGACCTCCAAAAACAGAGCCAACCCATGGCGGGCGAGAAGGAGACGCCTTATATTGTGTAATAAATTATAATATAGTTCATTTTCATTGAACAACCTTCAAGTCTCTTCTTTTTCTGTCTTTTTGTTTCAGTTGTTCCATATACAGCTAACTGGGACTCTTAAATTTGTTGACAACCTTCTTCTCTTTTACTCGCCTGTTCTGAAACCAGATAGTCACTTGTCGCTCTGTCAGGTTTGACTGATCAGATATCCTTCGTCGTTTGTCCTTTGTGATAAATTTATTGGCGGCATACTCCCTCTCCAGTTCTTTCAGCTGGACCTTGGTGTATGGCACGCGCTTCTTCCTCCCACGTCGAATAGAGCTGCCATCCCCTCCAGATACGGTGTCTGTGTGAAGAGCATAAACACATGCTTAATTAACCTAGAACCATCTGGAAAATTGCTAAAACCGTAGTATAGTTTCTTATAACGATGGGATCTGTCGTGTCTATCCACAATTCACATTACGGTGACAAGATGGATGACGGTTTCTTCTAACGAATTATTAATATGCAAATTGTAAAAGGAAAAACAACGCAGGGCGAATTATGGTGTTTCTGCTTTTGATAAACTGAGGTTTATAATGTTGAAATATGCATAAGCTTGTGAAAACATTTAAGAATGTATAGCCAGCCATAAGTCCATACCTTGAATGGACGATTTCCATAGATGGTTTGACTGTGGCTGGTCCTTAGCGCAGTAAACCTGACCATTCCATCCATTGGTGATAGCCCATGGCTGATAAGGCTCCACTGGCAGAAGAGGCTCATGCCTGGGCTCGGTGGGTCCGCTGAGGGTGGGTACCACTGGGACGTCCAGATAGCTGGAGACAGGTTGGTAAGGGTTGGAGGAGTAGCCTTGGTAGAAAGCGAATTCCTTCGCCCTGGACCCTGGGAACTCCTCTCCTGAAATGGATGTGTCCATGTATTTGTCCCCATAGGCAGAGGAGGGTTGCGCGCAGGACTTGACGCTGCCGTGTGACATCCTACACGGGTAGTAGCTGCTGCCAAAGTATCCATAAGGCAAGGACGCATTTGATGAACTTTGGGCTGCGGAACAGGGGCTGCATTGTTTGACAGCTTCGCCCATGCCAGATACTGGCACCTCGCTCGACGTGTAGGTAGTGCTTGGAGCCAGGGACGTCGGATGCGCCAACAAATTCCTGCACTGATTTGCTGCATAATTGCCTCCTGTGAACCCCTCCATGTTTTTATTGATCTCATCCAAACCGTTATCATACAGAAACATGACTGGGTCAATCCAGCGCGAATGGAGAAGTAATGACGCTGTCATAGCATGCCCTACATCGAGACAACCAGCTCTTTTTAAAAAATCCCCACGACTGAAAAAAGAGATACGGAATCTGGGAGAGTAACCGATATTCACGCGCCTGTGTGGATCTAAAGATCGCAAGGTTATTGGGCAAAGCCAGGCACGTGATATGCAAAGGAGCTGATAAACGTCTAGACTGCAGATAATGCAGCTCCAAGCCCAAAATGTTTATACTCTAAAACAATATAGCATTTAGGAGGAAAAAGACACATGTTTTAAACAAGATGATCCGTTTCGAGATATCATACAGACAACCATAGGCTTACACTCCATATAGTTGTTATTAATTAATCTATTGGAATGTGTCTGATGTCATTCTTGGTTTATAGCCTAGCATTTTGCTGAGGAAACATCACATGGATGGAGACTGACATTTAAATCCTTTTTGTCAAAATGCTGATAAAAACAGTAGAATGGAGATACGGTGGACGCAGATTTATGTATGCAGCCATTACGCATTTCAATTTATCAACAGTTATATGGCCAAGGCAGTTTGTACGAAATATGGGTTGATACAAATTTAATTCATTCATTTATATTTTTGTATTTATTTTATTACACCGTGTGAGTATGGAAAATCATTTAAACGACCTTCTAATTGACCAGAATGCGCTGAGCTTGAAAACAACGTGCTGCAAATAGCTTGGAAACAACATGCCGTTAGATACGTTTTTTATCCCCCCATTTGTTTTATATATACACGAAGTAGCATACATCTTGTTTTAAGCTAATAGGAAAATATCAAGGAAGGTGAAACTACATTAAAATGCTTTGGTGGAGAAATATCAGTCATTCAAACTGTAAAGGAAATCAAGAATAGTCTGTGCTTAAAACTCACTGAAATGTAAACCATGCATGCCACGGCAATATTCTGAAACACACTGCTATTCTAGCTGCTGTTCGGTCTCTTATGGGCTTTATAACCTACCGAGAGAAAGCAGCTAGCACACTATTTGGCAGCGAGCTCTTTCACACATGGGTTAGACTGCTGGAGGCCAAGGACAAGGTCAAGTTGAAAGTTAGTTGCAGTCCGTCTAGCCAGAGATGTTGTTGTCATCCAACCACTGACCGTATGGCTTGAATTCCTTCAGGAGAGGTGAGAAAACAAACAACTACATTGTTGAATGAACCCATTGGTGATCTTTTGTCGATGTTTAAAGAAACCTCTGCGCTTCTTCAGTAAAGGCCATAGCATTTCTTAGTGACTTGGGGGGTGGGGGATATGTATTCATTTGTCCATGTGAGCTTTTGACAAAGTAGTGAGGAAATTATGTAATTGCAGAAACATGCTGAACATAAAAATGTAAGGGCATCCGACCGGTTTTCGTGTTTACCGACATGGCATTTATCCAGGGGTAATATCACCTGGGTAAAGACATAGGCCTGGCCGACTAGGAACTAAACCCATTCCATTCGCATTTCAGACGGGTAAAACATTAGCAGACAATAGTAAACCGTGGTTTCAAAGAGAAATTCAACTGCACCATATTTTCAGCTCATTAAGAATGAGAGAAAAAATTCTGCTCTCCCATGATTTTTTATGCATGTGGTAAGAGGCCATCTCAGTTAGGCTACAGGCTATTAGAGGAACGAATTGAGCTAATCAATTCGAATCAATGACAAAGTAGCTGTTTGTGAAATTGCATTTTACTTGTGCACAAATATAACATGTGAAAATTCAGCCGAGAAGAAAAAGAAAAACGGAGCTAGACGATATCTTATTTTAAGTTAGCATCAGCAAAAGACTATAGGTTACAACATCGCCACTGGCTTTGTCTGTGAGAGAGAACGAACGAATACATTGTACTGCATTTCTTCCATTAGACGTAGTTGCGTGGAATATTTTAATAACAATGTATTCGACATTTTACAAGCAAGAACACCAATACAATAGGCCGAGAAGGTGCCTTTTATGGTTAAGGTATTTGCAGGAGAACATTAGCATTTGGTTGTGACACTGCACCAAAATGGCTTTACCTGTATTCTTCATAGCTATTCAACTGCCCACGTTTTCCAAGATACACAGTTACCTGTATTCTTCATAGCTATTCAACTGCCCACGTTTTCCAAGATACACAGTTACCTGTATTCTTCATAGCTATTCAACTGCCCACGTTTTCCAAGATACACAGTTCCCAATATATATAGCCTGTCCCTGTATGTTTGAGGACACAAAGTATACAATTGTGCATATTTATTGAAATCTGTTTCAACGGTTTCGGTCGATGCTGTTAACAAGTTATTTTGGAGGGGATGAGATATATGCCTGTGCTTTAAGCATACTGCTATACTATACTGAAGTGTTTCATTCCAAACGTTGGGCGTATTGTCACCCAACCGAGTGGGCAGGAAATATCACAGCCTGCTAAATGGCTGCTAAATTCACAGTCAGAACTCCTTCCCTTCGAATGGAGCCGAGTTCAATGAGGCTGGGCTATGTTAAACCATATGTTAGGCCTATGTTATTTAAGCCTATGTTCATGCGGCTATGAGAGAATTCAATGGTCGCAGTGGAGACATTAGCGGCCCTACCGCAGACATCGAAAAAGTGTCATGTAGCTAGTCATAAATAAAGCAATGACGCTGTGCTACTACCAACATCGAACATGGCCAGACCCCCAGTGCAGTGGTGGAGTGGGCCGGTGTGGGAAAGGAGGGGATCTAGCCTATACTCCTATCTGCCATGATGGTCACACTCAGGCTCTTCTTAGACAAATAATGGCTTGTGGTGCCATAGCCACACACTGGCTCTGGGCGGTGAATTTCGCGGTCAACAATAACGTCAGCTTTTCTATGGGGGACCAGTTAGAGGAGATGTTAATACGCCATGTCGTGGCACAATTTGGTTAAACGTTTTGGTAAGCTACTTTAATAAACTGGTAAACATCAGCGTGGACATATAGCGCACACAGTAGAAAGAGGCGATACATTGGACCTATAGCTTTAACAAATAATATCTGGGTTCTTGTGTAAATGCGTTCATCACAAGGAGGATAGATCAAGGGGAGATAGTAATCGAGGGTCAAGTAATTTTCAAAGACGCGTTTGACCCGCTGAAACATGAAAAAGGGTCCATAACGTCATAATCGAATGCGGTAGGCTATATAACTTTAGAGAAATTCGAGAGAAAATCAACGATATGCAAGTATCTACTACCACATATCTACAACACAAAATCTATGTGTTCGTGTGTGTATAGTGCGTGTGTTATCCTGTGTATGTGCGCGTCTCTTCAGTAGGGCTTCATAGGTGTATTTTTCGTTTCACAAAACAAAACACATAGGCTCACATGATGGTAGAAGTAAATTAAGACCTTTTAATAATTAAAATGGGCAATCTATTGTTGGGAAAAATATGAATACTTTAGGAATACTAGTAGTAGCCTTGCATGAGCTTTGGCTTGTGCGAGACGGAACTGCTCATCTCCTGTAGCGCGAGACAGCTTGTACAAGTACACCCCCTGGACAGGATGCAAGTCTATCCCAGGGCTGTACCCCCCAATCTATCGAGGAGTGCCAAGCAGAGACCCATTGGGTCCCATTTTTACAGTCTTTGGTATGACTCGGCCCGGGATCGAACTCCCAACCTGCCAATCTCAGGACCGACACTAACCACAAGGCTATTGAGGATTAAATAGGCCCACTAGAAAATAGGCCTAATACTAGAAATACTGTTTCGCGAATGATATAGACCTTAACAACAACCCTGAATCCGTATACCTCATTATATGCATAGTTATTCGAACGTTGTTTTTTTTTTTTTTTTCAAATAAATTGATGGTCTATTTAAGAACTGAGTTCAGAATGTGACTAAAACGTGTATCTCAGTGGCCGGTGTAGATGGTAATGTACACATTTTGTTCAATCCAATAAACCGGTTTGACCTGCATTTCTTAAATATGATTGTATTGTTTATTATTTGGCTGTGGCTCATTAAGGATTTCGCTTAATTGCAGCAACCCACTATTTAGATGTTAATTGGCCTATAGCCTACTAGCTATAACTTGTATGACCCTTTAGAAGTTATAGAAATAAAATGTTCGTTAAGGGTACATTTTGAAATAGAGACATTTCAAAAATACTAGGCTATACAACCTTTTACATTTTTTTTTTTTAGTAAAGCCTAACACAAATGTGAATGTCAAACAGCGACGTTCTATGCCAATTGAATAAATACAATTATTAAACTAATAACACAACTACTAACTTAACATCATTATTAAACCATTAATCATAATTATTATTATATTTGACGTCCAAATTGACATTAATGTTGAAGTAGCGGTAAAAGAACTAAAACAATCAGCGAATGACGCATCCTGTCTGATGAGCGTTGCAGAATTAATTTAATATAAACAATACAGGCTTCTGCTTACTGACCAGTGTGTGTAGCTCGTTCGATAATACAAATACAATGACGTGAAGATACACTTTACGCCTCGTGCCAATTTATAGGAGAGATAGTGAGATTATATTGAAAAATGCATATATTCCTCAGAATAATGTTTTATTCCATTGAACGAAATCTCCAGAAAGGAAGGTTATATCACAATATAATCCTTTAGCCTATTTCGTCTTTAAAAAGACTGGATCACCTGCTTAGTTTATAAATAGCGTATGTAATATACTGTAATTTTCAATGAGTGGACAGCCATTATTGATCCCTGCTAGTCAGAATTTGTTCTGGCATGGGATTTAATTCACTAATAGCAACACACATAAAATAGTGTTGAATTATTTGTGGAGACAAAGCTGGTAAATAATGACCTTAATGCCTAACACTTAGGAGCAAAATCCTTAAATGTCCCTAAAAGTCAGTCGCTTCCATAACCTCTGTATGAAAGTAGAATTTGAACAAAAAAACCCACACACTTCGGGAATATATTGTGCACGTGGAACAGAATAGAGTTCCTTATTTACTTCTGGCAGTGGAGTTGGCTGCTGGTCGGTAGACTACAACCTACAGAGGTGGAAGAGGTGTCAGTGGAGTTGGCTGCTGGTCGGTAGACTACAACCTACAGAGGTGGAAGAGGTGTCAGTGGAGTTGGCTGCTGGTCGGTAGACTACAACCTACAGAGGTGGAAGAGGTGTCAGTGGAGTTGGCTGCTGGTCGGTAGACTACAACCTACAGAGGTGGAAGAGGTGTCAGTGGAGTTGGCTGCTGGTCGGTAGACTACAACCTACAGAGGTGGAAGAGGTGTCAGTGGAGTTGGCTGCTGGTCGGTAGACTACAACCTACAGAGGTGGAAGAGGTGTCAGTGGAGTTGGCTGCTGGTCGGTAGACTACAACCTACAGAGGTGGAAGAGGTGTCAGTGGAGTTGGCTGCTGGTCGGTAGACTACAACCTACAGAGGTGGAAGTGGTGTCAGTGGAGTTGGCTGCTGGTCGGTAGACTACAACCTACAGAGGTGGAAGAGGTGTCAGTGGAGTTGGCTGCTGGTCGACAGACTACAACCTACAGAGGTGGAAGTGGTGTCAGTGGAGTTGGCTGCTGGTCGGTAGACTACAACCTACAGAGGTGGAAGAGGTGTCAGTGGAGTTGGCTGCTGGTCGGTAGACTACAACCTACAGAGGTGGAAGTGGTGTCAGTGGAGTTGGCTGCTGGTCGACAGACTATAACCTACAGAGGTGGAAGAGGTGTCAGTGGAGTTGGCTGCTGGTCGGTAGACTACAACCTACAGAGGTGGAAGAGGACACACTCCTATTCAAGGTCACACCATTTCAATTCTCCTTTCTCTAACTGCACTGCATTTGTAGCCACAGTAGATTGAATGCACATCTACCAATATGTGTTAAATAAGAGTTAAGTCCACGACATATACCAGTGACCCCCCTCCACCCCCAACCCTCTTCCTGCGACAGTGGGTTCATCTCAGATCGGACCCTATTCCTACTACCTGTGATCAGGGCCAATAGGGCTCTGGGGAATATGGTGCCATCTGGGACAGACACACTCTGTAGAACTCCCAGGCTCTGCAGCTAACCCAGAGACACCCAGAAGAACCTTTCACTTTGGCCTGCCTGGCCTGGTTGCTCTGCTCTATAGGATCTAGGACCAAAGTGGTGCTCTGTTTGTAATAGCTGCCAAGCAGATAACACAGCACTTAGTCTCCAGTGCTTAATGGACTTTTTATGGGTTAGTCTTGTGATCGTGTGACCTATGGCATCCTGGCCTCTCAGTCTCTCTCTTGGTAAACTAGATCAGAAACATGCCGCTCTCTCCTTTGTCTTGGGAGAGAGAGAGTGAAAGAGAATACTACAGTTTTTCTATTTCCCTCAGAAAACAAGGACCTTCTTGATTTTTGATGACCATTTCACCCCTTAACTGAAGAGCCACTTCAATCTACAGCGTTTGACTGTATCCTGGAAGCACTTCCCTCCTTGCTTCTATAAGTTTCCTGTTTTCCTGACACGCTTTGGAAGGCCTCTCCTACCTCAGGGTTAACTCACTGTTATATTGGCAACCTTTATAGGAAACGTCTACACTGAGTGTACAAAACATTAAGAACACCTGCTCTTTCCACGACACAGACTAGGTCAATTATTGATTCCACTTGTTAAATCCACTTCAAATCAGTGTAGATGAAGGGGAGGAGACAGGTTAAAGAATATTTTTTTAAGCCATGAGACAACTGACATGAATTGTGTATGAGTGCCATTCAGAGGGTGAATGGGCAAGACAACATATTTAAGTGCCTTTGAACAGGGTATGGTAGTACATGCCAGGTGCACTGGTTTGTGTCAAGAACTGCAACACTGGTGGGTTTTTCCACAACCAACAGTTTCCCGTGTGTATCAAGAACAGTCCACCACCCAAAGAACATCCAGCCAATTTGCGACAACTTTGGAGTCATGGACCAGAATCCCTGTGTAACGCTTGACACCTTGTAGTTCATGCCTCAGCCAATTGAGGCTGTTCTAAGAGCAAAAAAGGAGAGGGGTGGGGGGTTGGGGGGGGGGGGGGGGCAACTCGGTATTAGGAAGGTGTTCATAATGTTTGGTATACTCTTGTGTATAAGAACCACTTTTGAATTCTATAGGCTTACTACACAACCACCTTCAGCCAGTCACGTGCACTCTGGCTCACTCCTCCCCGTCTGGTTGCATAAGGCAGCAATAGAGGCGCTCCACTTCTGGTCTTTGGCCATCTTCTCCTCTGTATGTACATTGCATTGCAAATTTTGCTTGACCTATAGGAAGAAGCTATACTGTAGCAGCCAGTCAGTTCCTGTGCATGCAGAATTCACACACGCTTATGTTAAAAATCAGGGCCAGTTGTATTATTTAGTTCACAATGTAGCAAAAACATTTAACAAAACAAGCATTTCTTATTGGATAAATTCAGGTAATTTCTCCCCCATTTCAGCCATTTGTTTCAGTTTGGTTCCTAGTGAATACACCCCAGTTTACACTTATTTCCCCAAAAGAAAAGCAGTCACCTACAGACATGAATGAAAGTATGTGGGACAGCTTAATAAACACACAGACATCTATACTAGAATACATATTTGTACTGTGATGCAACACTTTAAAGTGCTTACCCTCTCTAACGAGGAGCTTAATAAAAATAAAGAGTGATGTAATTATCTAGATCAGTCTCATCAGGCACCTTGTCTTCCTCCTGCTGACAGACAGTACAGACATATCCTCCTGCTGACAGACAGTACAGACACATCCTCCTGCTAACAGACACCTGTGAAAGGCTTTAGAGTAGTGGGTCAAAAAGCAATCCAATATCACTGGAAGGAAACATACCTATAGTCTCTCTCCTTTTATTAAACAGTAAAACACATACAAATAAGACAGGAACATTCTATCCCTCCCCATGTCAAGAGTAAATAAACCCAACAGGAAGATAAAAACAAATCAATGAACAGGATCAACACGTGTGACGTTGCAGTGAAGTGAGTGGCGACTAGAACTAACAATCATCTGAAGTCCCAGTGGTCTATTGTTGACGAGTGTGGTCGTTAACGAGTATAATGCGGGTCATTTCCTTGACAACGCCTGGGTCTGCTTTCCATGACGACGTGTCCTAAGGTAGCGCTGATATCGTCATGTTGATAGCTGTAGTGGTTAGTCAGCCTACTGAGTGACAGTGACTTGAGAGCCTCCCCACACCTCAAACATCCGTCTTCTAGTCAAGCCATCGAAAACATTATTAGAAAGCTACTTTAACAAAAGGCAGGATCACAGAGGCAACATGACTCCCATCTTACAGACACAGTGTAGTCTAGTACTCTGCTGAGATGACCTGTCACGGCATCACGGCTGGCTGCGCTCTCTTGGCTTTGACCCAATACACACGTCTCGACAAGTCCTGGGGAGAGGGGGGGGGGGGCAAACCGACGCATCCTAACTACATGGTAGTAGTCTTGTATGGAATAGACCCTGCTAAAGCTATGGATGGGGGTTGGGGGTACTGTTCCCCCACCCCTATTGGCCCTCGTTCTCCTCATCCTCCCTCAGGAACTGGAAGACAGAGGAGAAGTCTTTGCTGGCGTAGCCCCGAGCACACATCATGCGGTATATCTGGTGGGCCAGGGAGCCCAGAGGGACAGGGGTCTTGGTGTTGGTGGCTGTAGTCTGGGCTAGCCCCAGGTCCTGAAGAGGACAAACTCTCATTAGCTCTCTGCCATCACCGCTTGTTGTACACAGCACAGTTAACACATGTCAAACGCACATCTCTTTCCAGTTACATGAAAGTTAATACTATTGACAGAGACATTAACTAAAATAAAGTCACAGGAAATTAAAGAGCCCCTGAAGAATCATCTGTGTCAGTCAAACATTTGTGTACTAAAATTCTTGAGAGAGCGCGAGAGAGAGCGAGCGCGCGAGAGAGAGACACACCTTGGCCATGAGTTGGGTCCCAAAGCCTCCCTGGTAGTTGTTTCCAGAGGGGACTCCCTCCATGACACCAGGTACAGGGTTGTAGGTGTCACTGGACCAGCAGCGGCCTGAACTCATGTTCAGGATCTTAGCCAGTAGCTTAGGGTCCAGACCTAGTCTGCCAGGGGCCAGGAAATCACAAGCATTTAAAAAATAAAATAAAAACATTTATTTTACAAGTTTACTGTGTGTATTTTCTCTGATTGCTGGTTAGTCATAACTACAAGTAAAGGACGAGTCATAGACAACATGTAGACAGCTGATAGAGTAGGAGCTTCATAAAAATAAGGAGCTTTTCCATTGGATAGTTACTTTAAGAGAGAGTTCCATTGGATAGTTACTTTAAGAGAGAGTTCCATTGGATAGTTACTTTAAGAGAGAGTTCCATTGGATAGTTACTTTAAGAGAGCGACTATAGTGGTAGTGTTACAGATCTGTACGATACTCACAGCATGGTTCTGTTCATCAAGCGTTAAGTGCAACAAGACATTTTGTTGGAGATACGTTCTCTGCTGTGAATGTATTGGGAATACTCAACCTGATGCCAAGGTTCATGGTCTCAGAGGTCCCGATCATGCCTATCGCCAGCAGCATATTGTTGCAGATTTTGGCTGCCTGTAAGAAACAGTCTGCTGGTTACATCCCATGTCATTTTGTAATAATCCACCCATAATGCCCCTAGTAGGAATGTAATGTGTGTATCCCCAATGGCACCCTATTCCCTAAAGTGGTTTACCTTTGACCAAGGCCTCGGGGACAGGTAGCCTAGCGGTTAAGAGCATTGGGTCAGTAACAAAAAGGTTGCTGGTTTGAATCCCTGCACCGACTTGGTGAAAAGGCACTTAACACTAATTTCTCCTGTAGGTTCCTCTGGATAGGAGTGTCTGCTAAATGACCCCCCCCTTTAAATATAAATAAAATAAATAGGGGGCCATTTGAGACACAGGTCATGTAAATGTGTATGACTACCTACCTGTCCAGTGCCGACAGCCCCACAGTACACCACGTTGGCTCCCATACAGGTGAGCAGCTCCTGGGCCGCAGTGAACTCCTCCTCTACTCCCCCCACCATGAAGGTCAGCTTCCCCGAGCTGGCAGCCCCCACACCTGGACAAAAGGAGGGTGAGATGCACATCCTAAATGTGAGAATATCTGATGAAGACTTGGGTGAAGTGGAAACGTTGTACATTTGGGTGCATAGCACGCACCAGACAAGCACACGCACAGGGCCTTGGGATGGGCTGTGCTTGTAGCTTATAAAACCTGGCGGTTTCATTACAAGTCTGTCAGTCACTGTTGTTACTTCTCAAAATGTATGAGGTAATCACAGAAAGATGGAGGCAAATCTACAGAGGACTTTACTAAACAGCTTGTTCCCTTGTCAAAACACCCACCCTTCTCTCACCAAGTTTGGCTGAGAAAGTCATTCCACATCAAATCAACTGAAATTAAACATGAGGCAAGCCCAAGGCTTGTGGATTATTTCATTAGCTTCATACTCAGTCAAACATAAGGTTGTGGATTATTTCAACAGCTTCATACTCAGTCAAACATAAGGTTGTGGATTATTTCAACAGCTTCATACTCAGTCAAACATAAGGTTGTGGATTATTTCAACAGCTTCATACTCAGTCAAACATAAGGTTGTGGATTATTTCAACAGCTTCATACTCAGTCAAACATAAGGTTGTGGATTATTTCAACAGCTTCATACTCAGTCAAACATAAGGTTGTGGATTATTTCAACAGCTTCATACTCAGTCAAACATAAGGTTGTGGATTATTTCATTAGCTTCATACTCAGTCAAACATAAGGTTGTGGATTATTTCAACAGCTTCATACTCAGTCAAACATAAGGTTGTGGATTATTTCATTAGCTTCATACTCAGTCAAACATAAGGTTGTGGATTATTTCAACAGCTTCATACTCAGTCAAACATAAGGTTGTGGATTATTTCATTAGCTTCATACTCAGTCAAACATAAGGTTGTGGATTATTTCAACAGCTTCATACTCAGTCAAACATAAGGTTGTGGATTATTTCAACAGCTTCATACTCAGTCAAACATAAGGTTGTGGATTATTTCAACAGCTTCATACTCAGTCAAACATAAGGTTGTGGATTATTTCAACAGCTTCATACTCAGTCAAACATAAGGTTGTGGATTATTTCAACAGCTTCATACTCAGTCAAACATAAGGTTGTGGATTATTTCAACAGCTTCATACTCAGTCAAACATAAGGTTGTGGATTATTTCAACAGCTTCATACTCAGTCAAACATAAGGTTGTGGATTATTTCAACAGCTTCATACTCAGTCAAACATAAGGTTGTGGATTATTTCAACAGCTTCATACTCAGTCAAACATAAGGTTGTGGATTATTTCATTAGCTTCATACTCAGTCAAACATAAGGTTGTGGATTATTTCAACAGCTTCATACTCAGTCAAACATAAGGTTGTGGATTATTTCAACAGCTTCATACTCAGTCAAACATAAGGTTGTGGATTATTTCATTAGCTTCATACTCAGTCAAACATAAGGTTGTGGATTATTTCAACAGCTTCATACTCAGTCAAACATAAGGTTGTGGATTATTTCAACAGCTTCATACTCAGTCAAACATAAGGTTGTGGATTATTTCAACAGCTTCATACTCAGTCAAACATAAGGTTGTGGATTATTTCATTAGCTTCATACTCAGTCAAACATAAGGTTGTGGATTATTTCAACAGCTTCATACTCAGTCAAACATAAGGTTGTGGATTATTTCAACAGCTTCATACTCAGTCAAACATAAGGTTGTGGATTATTTCAACAGCTTCATACTCAGTCAAACATAAGGTTGTGGATTATTTCAACAGCTTCATACTCAGTCAAACATAAGGTTGTGGATTATTTCAACAGCTTCATACTCAGTCAAACATAAGGTTGTGGATTATTTCAACAGCTTCATACTCAGTCAAACATAAGGTTGTGGATTATTTCAACAGCTTCATACTCAGTCAAACATAAGGTTGTGGATTATTTCAACAGCTTCATACTCAGTCAAACATAAGGTTGTGGATTATTTCATTAGCTTCATACTCAGTCAAACATAAGGTTGTGGATTATTTCAACAGCTTCATACTCAGTCAAACATAAGGTTGTGGATTATTTCATTAGCTTCATACTCAGTCAAACATAAGGTTGTGGATTATTTCAACAGCTTCATACTCAGTCAAACATAAGGTTGTGGATTATTTCAACAGCTTCATACTCAGTCAAACATAAGGTTGTGGATTATTTCAACAGCTTCATACTCAGTCAAACATAAGGTTGTGGATTATTTCAACAGCTTCATACTCAGTCAAACATAAGGTTGTGGATTATTTCAACAGCTTCATACTCAGTCAAACATAAGGTTGTGGATTATTTCAACAGCTTCATACTCAGTCAAACATAAGGTTGTGGATTATTTCAACAGCTTCATACTCAGTCAAACATAAGGTTGTGGATTATTTCAACAGCTTCATACTCAGTCAAACATAAGGTTGTGGATTATTTCATTAGCTTCATACTCAGTCAAACATAAGGTTGTGGATTATTTCAACAGCTTCATACTCAGTCAAACATAAGGTTGTGGATTATTTCAACAGCTTCATACTCAGTCAAACATAAGGTTGTGGATTATTTCATTAGCTTCATACTCAGTCAAACATAAGGTTGTGGATTATTTCAACAGCTTCATACTCAGTCAAACATAAGGTTGTGGATTATTTCAACAGCTTCATACTCAGTCAAACATAAGGTTGTGGATTATTTCAACAGCTTCATACTCAGTCAAACATAAGGTTGTGGATTATTTCATTAGCTTCATACTCAGTCAAACATAAGGTTGTGGATTATTTCAACAGCTTCATACTCAGTCAAACATAAGGTTGTGGATTATTTCAACAGCTTCATACTCAGTCAAACATAAGGTTGTGGATTATTTCAACAGCTTCATACTCAGTCAAACATAAGGTTGTGGATTATTTCAACAGCTTCATACTCAGTCAAACATAAGGTTGTGGATTATTTCAACAGCTTCATACTCAGTCAAACATAAGGTTGTGGATTATTTCAACAGCTTCATACTCAGTCAAACATAAGGTTGTGGATTATTTCAACAGCTTCATACTCAGTCAAACATAAGGTTGTGGATTATTTCAACAGCTTCATACTCAGTCAAACATAAGGTTGTGGATTATTTCATTAGCTTCATACTCAGTCAAACATAAGGTGGTGGATTATTTCAACAGCTTCATACTCAGTCAAACATAAGGTTGTGGATTATTTCATTAGCTTCATACTCAGTCAAACATAAGGTTGTGGATTATTTCAACAGCTTCATACTCAGTCAAACATAAGGTTGTGGATTATTTCAACAGCTTCATACTCAGTCAAACATAAGGTTGTGGATTATTTCAACAGCTTCATACTCAGTCAAACATAAGGTTGTGGATTATTTCAACAGCTTCATACTCAGTCAAACATAAGGTTGTGGATTATTTCAACAGCTTCATACTCAGTCAAACATAAGGTTGTGGATTATTTCAACAGCTTCATACTCAGTCAAACATAAGGTTGTGGATTATTTCAACAGCTTCATACTCAGTCAAACATAAGGTTGTGGATTATTTCAACAGCTTCATACTCAGTCAAACATAAGGTTGTGGATTATTTCAACAGCTTCATACTCAGTCAAACATAAGGTTGTGGATTATTTCAACAGCTTCATACTCAGTCAAACATAAGGTTGTGGATTATTTCATTAGCTTCATACTCAGTCAAACATAAGGTTGTGGATTATTTCAACAGCTTCATACTCAGTCAAACATAAGGTTGTGGATTATTTCAACAGCTTCATACTCAGTCAAACATAAGGTTGTGGATTATTTCAACAGCTTCATACTCAGTCAAACATAAGGTTGTGGATTATTTCAACAGCTTCATACTCAGTCAAACATAAGGTTGTGGATTATTTCAACAGCTTCATACTCAGTCAAACATAAGGTTGTGGATTATTTCAACAGCTTCATACTCAGTCAAACATAAGGTTGTGGATTATTTCAACAGCTTCATACTCAGTCAAACATAAGGTTGTGGATTATTTCAACAGCTTCATACTCAGTCAAACATAAGGTTGTGGATTATTTCAACAGCTTCATACTCAGTCAAACATAAGGTTGTGGATTATTTCAACAGCTTCATACTCAGTCAAACATAAGGTTGTGGATTATTTCATTAGCTTCATACTCAGTCAAACATAAGGTTGTGGATTATTTCAACAGCTTCATACTCAGTCAAACATAAGGTTGTGGATTATTTCAACAGCTTCATACTCAGTCAAACATAAGGTTGTGGATTATTTCAACAGCTTCATACTCAGTCAAACATAAGGTTGTGGATTATTTCAACAGCTTCATACTCAGTCAAACATAAGGTTGTGGATTATTTCAACAGCTTCATACTCAGTCAAACATAAGGTTGTGGATTATTTCAACAGCTTCATACTCAGTCAAACATAAGGTTGTGGATTATTTCAACAGCTTCATACTCAGTCAAACATAAGGTTGTGGATTATTTCAACAGCTTCATACTCAGTCAAACATAAGGTTGTGGATTATTTCAACAGCTTCATACTCAGTCAAACATAAGGTTGTGGATTATTTCAACAGCTTCATACTCAGTCAAACATAAGGTTGTGGATTATTTCAACAGCTTCATACTCAGTCAAACATAAGGTTGTGGATTATTTCAACAGCTTCATACTCAGTCAAACATAAGGTTGTGGATTATTTCAACAGCTTCATACTCAGTCAAACATAAGGTTGTGGATTATTTCAACAGCTTCATACTCAGTCAAACATAAGGTTGTGGATTATTTCAACAGCTTCATACTCAGTCAAACATAAGGTTGTGGATTATTTCAACAGCTTCATACTCAGTCAAACATAAGGTTGTGGATTATTTCAACAGCTTCATACTCAGTCAAACATAAGGTTGTGGATTATTTCATTAGCTTCATACTCAGTCAAACATAAGGTTGTGGATTATTTCAACAGCTTCATACTCAGTCAAACATAAGGTTGTGGATTATTTCAACAGCTTCATACTCAGTCAAACATAAGGTTGTGGATTATTTCAACAGCTTCATACTCAGTCAAACATAAGGTTGTGGATTATTTCAACAGCTTCATACTCAGTCAAACATAAGGTTGTGGATTATTTCAACAGCTTCATACTCAGTCAAACATAAGGTTGTGGATTATTTCAACAGCTTCATACTCAGTCAAACATAAGGTTGTGGATTATTTCAACAGCTTCATACTCAGTCAAACATAAGGTTGTGGATTATTTCATTAGCTTCATACTCAGTCAAATATAAGGTTGTGGGTTATTTCAACAGCTTCATACTCAGTCAAACATAAGGTTGTGGATTATTTCAACAGCTTCATACTCAGTCAAACATAAGGTTGTGGATTATTTCAACAGCTTCATACTCAGTCAAACATAAGGTTGTGGATTATTTCAACAGCTTCATACTCAGTCAAACATAAGGTTGTGGATTATTTCAACAGCTTCATACTCAGTCAAACATAAGGTTGTGGATTATTTCAACAGCTTCATACTCAGTCAAACATAAGGTTGTGGATTATTTCAACAGCTTCATACTCAGTCAAACATAAGGTTGTGGATTATTTCAACAGCTTCATACTCAGTCAAACATAAGGTTGTGGATTATTTCAACAGCTTCATACTCAGTCAAACATAAGGTTGTGGATTATTTCAACAGCTTCATACTCAGTCAAACATAAGGTTGTGGATTATTTCAACAGCTTCATACTCAGTCAAACATAAGGTTGTGGGGAAAGTAAAAGGAGCCAAACATATTTAGACAAAACAAAGTGGCAGCAAAAAGCTGTCTGAGAGAAAGATGTCTCAAATCTCATGACAAATGTGGGGTAACCAGTTAAAATATAGAAAAAAAAGGGGGGGGATTATTTTAAACACATTAAAAACTTAAGACACAAAGCCCCAAAATGCATAAATAAAAAAGGCAACCCTTTCATTTCTGTTGCCAAAGCTACAGGCCCTCGGTCTCTGCCATAATAATGGGCAGTGTGTGTGTGTGTGACGACTGCATCTCTGCCATCTCACACAGCCTGGGAACCAACACACACACCAATTATGGAGTCTCTAAGGACATGCATTACAGTGAAAGTGAATGTGTTTTTTTGGTGGCTACGTAGCTAGAGTTCTGTGGTCAAATGTTTTCATTCCAGTCAGCACAGTAGTCTTTAATGATAAACATTTCCCAAGGCTTTACGTACAAGTCTAATTGATTTCAATAATTGTATTTTTCTGTGTCGTAATGGACTGGATTTGGGACTAGGTTATTGTATGATGACTACGCTGACAGAGCAGGGGAGCGTTCCAAAATAGAACCCTACTCCCCTATATTGTGCACTACTTTTAACTAGCTCCCTGTGGGCTCTGGTCAACAGTAGTGTACTATATAGGGCTCTGGTCAACAGTAGTGCACAATATATGGAACAGGGCTCTGGTCAACAGTAGTGTACTATATAGGGCTCTGGTCAACAGTAGTGTACAATATAGGGAACTGGGCTCTGGTCAACAGTAGTGCACTATATAGGGAACAGGGGCCCATTTGGGCTGCATCCCAGGTTTTGTGGCTTTCCTATTATTGCTCCAGAAAACAAGGCATTCCTTCCAACAGTGAGTCTGCTGCCAAACCTCTCTGACGCACTGTGGGTTCTGGCTGGAAGAGGCAACACATGAAGGACAGAGAACCAGAGGTCTCTCAAAAGCACAGGGAAACAGCCTGAGTTTAGACCATCTCGCACAAAGTAAGTCTGGGTTGGAGAAGGTACCCTGGATACGTCCAAACTGGGCTACAGCAAAGCTCCTTGCTGGATTCAGAACCAGCAGAGTCTGGGTTGGAGAAGGTACCCTGGATACATCCAAACTGGGCTACAGCAAAGCTCCTTGCTGGATTCAGAACCAGCAGAGTCTGGGTTGGAGAAGGTACCCTGGATACATCCAAACTGGGCTACAGCAAAGCTCCTTTCTGGATTCAGAACCAGCAGAGTCTGGGTTGGAGAAGGTACCCTGGATACGTCCAAACTGGGCTACAGCAAAGCTCCTTGCTGGATTCAGAACCAGCAGAGTCTGGGTTGGAGAAGGTACCCTGGATACGTCCAAACTGGGCTACAGCAAAGCTCCTTGCTGGATTCAGAACCAGCAGAGTTGGAAGTTCTAAATGTGATGTGGTCTCCTGATCAAAGGCTCAAGTCTTGGTTACAGTACCATCATCTGGGTAACAATGACAAGTCTCATCGCATTCCCCTGTGCTCTATTACTACCATGCAACTCATTTGCCCCCCCCCCCCCCAACCACAGGCATTCCAGCACAGTATCAAGGTAGTAACTGCTCCAATACTTGACTCTAACCAAACACACACCTCTGTGACCTGCAGCCACCCAAGTTCAACGTGGGAAGCTGGACAGCCTTAATCCATGAGCACTGCCACAGGAAGGATGCATATAAATCATTACTAATCTTTAGGGCCTGATGGTAAAATATGCCAACATCAACTCAAAGTGGCTTTCCTCAAGTTAAAAGGCGGAGTTCAAACAAACTGTGTGTGTAGTGTGTGTTTCCCCTGAAGTGTGCGTCTACCCTGAAGACTGTGATAGTGTTTTACAGCTTGGAGGTCAGTATGGCTCTTCCCCCATCTTCCCTAACCCATAAGGTACTTCTCCTCCTCCTTATGACCCAGTCTGTCAGGTAGGTACTCCTCCTCCTCTTTTTGACCCAGTCTGTCAGGTAGGTCCTCCTCCTTATGACCCAGTCTGTCAGGTAGGTACTCCTCCTCCTCTTTTTGACCCAGTCTGTCAGGTAGGTCCTCCTCCTTATGACCCAGTCTGTCAGGTAGGTACTCCTCCTCCTCCTCCTCTTTATGACCCAGTCTGTCAGGTAGGTACTCCTCCTCCTCCTCCTTCTTATGACCCAGTCTGTCAGGTAGGTCCTCCTCCTTATGACCCAGTCTGTCAGGTAGGTACTCCTCCTCCTCTTTATGACCCAGGCTGTCAGGTAGGTACTCCTCCTCCTCCTCTTTATGACCCAGGCTGTCAGGTAGGTACTCCTCCTCCTCTTTATGACCCAGTCTGTCAGGTAGGTACTCCTCCTCCTCCTCCTTATGACCCAGTCTGTCAGGTAGGTCCTCCTCCTTATGACCCAGTCTGTCAGGTAGGTACTCCTCCTCCTCTTTATGACCCAGTCTGTCAGGTAGGTACTCCTCCTCCTCCTTATGACCCAGTCTGTCAGGTAGGTCCTCCTCCTTATGACCCAGGCTGTCAGGTAGGTACTCCTCCTCCTCCTCCTCTTTATGACCCAGTCTGTCAGGTAGGTACTCCTCCTCCTCCTCCTTATGACCCAGTCTGTCAGGTAGGTCCTCCTCCTTATGACCCAGTCTGTCAGGTAGGTACTCCTCCTCCTCCTCTTTATGACCCAGTCTGTCAGGTAGGTACTCCTCCTCCTCTTTATGACCCAGGCTGTCAGGTAGGTACTCCTCCTCCTCCTCCTCTTTATGACCCAGTCTGTCAGGTAGGTACTCCTCCTCCTCCTCTTTATGACCAGCTGTCAGGTAGGTACTCCTCCTCCTCCTCTTTATGACCAACTGTCAGGTAGGTACTCCTCCTCTTTATGACCAGCTGTCAGGTAGGTACTCCTCCTCCTCTTTATGACCCAGTCTGTCAAGTAGGTACTCCGCCTCCTCCTCTTTATGACCCAGTCTGTCAAGTAGGTACTCCTCCTCCTCCTCTTTATGACCCAGTCTGTCAGGTAGGTACTCCTCCTCTTTATGACCAGCTGTCAGGTAGGTACTCCTCCTCCTCTTTATGACCCAGTCTGTCAAGTAGGTACTCCGCCTCCTCCTCTTTATGACCCAGTCTGTCAAGTAGGTACTCCTCCTCCTCCTCTTTATGACCCAGTCTGTCAGGTAGGTACTCCTCCTCTTCATGACCCAGTCTGTCGGGTAGGTACTCCTCCTCCTCCTCTTCATGACCCAGTCTGTCAGGTAGGTACTCCTCCTCCTCCTCTTCATGACCCAGTCTGTCGGGTAGGTCCTCCTCCTCCTCCTCTTCATGACCCAGTCTGTCGGGTAGGTCCTCCTCCTCCTCCTCTTTATGACCCAGTCTGTCGGGTAGGTACTCCTCCTCTTCATGACCCAGTCTGTCGGGTAGGTACTCCTCCTCCTCCTCTTCATGACCCAGTCTGTCAGGTAGGTACTCCTCCTCCTCCTCTTCATGACCCAGTCTGTCAGGTAGGTCCTCCTCCTCCTCCTCTTCATGACCCAGTCTGTCAGGTAGGTACTCCTCCTCCTCATCTTCATGACCCAGGCTGTCAGGTAGGTAAGGTACTCCTCCTCCTCTTCATGACCCAGGCTGTCAGGTAGGTACTCCTCCTCCTCTTCATGACCCAGGCTGTCAGGTAGGTACTCCTCCTCTTCTTCATGACCCAGGCTGTCAGGTAGGTACTCCTCCTCTTCATGACCCAGGCTGTCAGGTAGGTACTCCTCCTCTTCATGACCCAGGCTGTCAGGTAGGTACTACTCCTCTTCATGACCCAGGCTGTCAGGTAGGTACTCCTCCTCTTTATGACCCAGGCTGAACCATCAATAGGATAAGCAGAGAGACTGAATGGATTCACCATTTTGTCAGACATGAAAGGAAATGATCCAGTGTCGGCCATTTTAACCTGAACCAAGGCCCTCATGGGAGTCTGCTGTCCTGGGTAGAGTCAGCAGGTTGTCAGAAGAAATACAAATCAGTCCTCCTCCCAGTGGAATTCACAGATACACACGTGTGGCAACAGAGACATGAGTACACATATGATCATGACGGAGATGTTTCTCTTTATATAACTTGGTCAAATGGTTTGCAGTAAAAAAACATGTTTAATTGTTGTGAAGTTGTGCTATGAGAGAGAGATGCACTGGTAGTAGACTTTAAAAAAACACATTTTCAGAAAAGGAGGGTCAGAAATAGTTTTTTGAGCTGCTGGGATCTGAGAACGGAGCGTTTGGATGGAAGGGTCATCGGATCAAACTCCAGATGCTGGGATCTTAAATAATCCACATCATGGGCCACAAATGTGCTAGAGAGAGCAATCTACTAAATCTGGTCCATTTCAACAATTAGGGAGTGGAGAGGCTGGTCCTCTCAGATTGCAGCAGAGACCCCCCAAGGCAATACTGCGTCCCAAATGTCAGCATAGTCCTATGGGCCCGGGTCAAAAGTAGTGCACTATATGTTTTGTTATTTAACTAGGAAATTCAGGTAAGAACAAATTCTTATTTACAATGACGGCCTACCCAGACGACGCTGGGCCAATTGTGCGCGTTATGGGACTCCCAATCACGGCCAGATGTGATACAGCCTGGATTCGAACCAGGGACTGTAGTGATGCCGTTTGCACTGAGAAGCAGTGCCTTAGACTGCTGAGCCACTCGGGAGCCCTATATAGGGAAGAGTGCCATTTGGAACGCAGCCTGTATTAGTCCTTACCTCCTGACACAGGTGCGTCCATAAAAACTGCCCCCATCTTCTCCGCGGCCACGGCCATCTCCTTGGAAACGGCTGGGTCGATGGTGCTGGAGTCGATGAGTAGCGAGCCTTTCTTAACCTTCCTGTATAGAACAGTAAAGTACCCACCGTATAGTTTAAAACAGCAGTCTGAAGGGTTTCTGTTAAAGACAGATAGCTAAGTGACTTGATTCTTGTATTAGGACTCTGGTCAAAAGTAGTGCACTATAAAGGGAACAGGGAGCCATTTGGGACATAGCCAGTGAGTAATCGAGAGAGAGAGGGATCTTACTTGAGGATACCGTTGGGCCCAGTGTAAACCTCGATGACGTTGGGACTGGAGGGCAGCATGGTGACGACACGGTCTGCCTGGTCTGCCACCTCCGCAGGGTTATCCACAATCTGACAAAACAGGGCTTTATTCCTTAGGGCACGCCGTAGCAAAATGTTTCAAATACAAAAACGAGTGTTTCCTATTGGACAAGTTCAGCTAGCCCCTCCCTGTTTTAGTCTGTTGGTGCCTAATGAATAAGCTACACCCCAGGCAAGCGTAACCATTAGGATTAAATTAAGAAGTAGATCGGCAATGACGAGAGTAAAATCTTATGACGGACTCAGTTTGTTTGGACACTCATTTAAGTGGTTTCACCCATCTACAATAGATTGTTTAGTCATGGTATTTTGTTTGTGTTTTTTGAGCACCTATCAGCTGACATCACATCAGAGAGCTATGACATGCTATCAGCTGACATCACATCAGAGAGCTATGACATGCTATCAGCTGACATCACATCAGAGAGCTATAACATGCTATCAGCTGACATCACATCAGAGAGCTATGACATGCTATCAGCTGACATCACTTCAGAGAGCTATGACATGCTATCAGCTGACATCACATCAGAGAGCTATGACATGCTATCAGCTGACATCACATCAGAGAGCTATGACATGCTATCAGCTGACATCACATCAGAGAGCTATGACATGCTATCAGCTGACATCACATCAGAGAGCTATGACATGCTATCAGCTGACATCACATCAGAGAGCTATGACATGCTATCAGCTGACATCACATCAGAGAGCTATGACATGCTATCAGCTGACATCACATCAGAGAGCTATGACATGCAATCAGCTGACATCACATCAGAGAGCTATGACATGCTATCAGCTGACATCACATCAGAGAGCTATGACATGCTATCAGCTGACATCACATCAGAGAGCTATGACATGCTATCAGCTGACATCACATCAGAGAGCTATGACATGCTATCAGCTGACATCACATCAGAGAGCTATGACATGCTATCAGCTGACATCACATCAGAGAGCTATGACATGCTATCAGCTGACATCACATCAGAGAGCTATGACATACTATCAGCTGACATCACATCAGAGAGCTATGACATGCTATCAGCTGACATCACATCAGAGAGCTATGACATGCTATCAGCTGACATCACATCAGAGAGCTATGACATGCTATCAGCTGGCACATTTCGCTCAATGCACTGCCATTAGCAAACAAGCAAGCTAGTTTTTTTCTGTCCCACCTGGGCACCCAACTCTTGCAGTTCTTTGCAGGACTCAGGGAAGACGTCAGTGGCGATGACGGGGTATCCGTGCTTCAGCAGGTTCTTGGCCATGGGTTTTCCCATGTTCCCCAGGCCGATGAAACCCACCTGGGTCTTAGAGGCCATGGACCTGCTGGAGACTGGGAGGTACAAGGGTGTATTCATCAGTGCAAACCGGTGCAAAACATTCCAACAAAAACTAGGGTTTCTTATTGGACAAGTTCAGGTAGGCCTAGGTCCCTCCCCTTTTGGTTCCTAATACACCCCAGGAACAACTTGTATTAAGACTAGACTACTACCCGAAGCCTTTTGTTATCCTTTCAGCCAAGCTGAGACAGCTCTAATACAGCTTTTCTGTGTAGGCCTTCACTAACAAAAATAAAATGTCAGAATGTGAAAAACTATAGTCTCTTGCAAAATGCTGTTAAAAGGCTCCCTAGTCCATTGAAACAGCCAGGACACTTCTAATCTAGGCCTTGTTGTTCTGTTTCAATGAAATCCAAACATAACCCAGCCCTATCAATAGTTACCCAACACCTGTATAGTCCATTGCAGTGGGTAATGTCAGAGGCAAGCTTGGTAAAAACTAAATACGACCAAGGAAAGTTGGCCAGACGTTTCTACTTTGATTCCAGACATTTCATTTTTTCCTGAGAATGAAATTAATTTCAAATCCTAAACCATTTGATATGAATACCCACCGCGGCCCTTGCAGTGCCAAAGTCAAGCTGATGCGAACACGATAATTACATATCAAAGCAGTAAACAGGTAGTGAACTCACCATTTCCTATAAAAACATGTATGAAGGCTGAAAGTAGAGACGTATTGGCCAAAGGGCATCTTATAAATAAACTGTGGTGTGTAAATGTGAGGAGGGGGGGGGGGGGGGCAGGCATCCAGGCTACAGGTCTCTCACATGGCTGGCTCTCCCAGCCAATCTTCATAGTGGCTTCAGTGGAAAAAGACACCTGACCTGCCACTGTTGGACTGACGCCGTGTTCACTTGTTAGTTGGAACTAGGAAACTCCGAAATTTACGACTCGCTAACTGATTTTAGTCACACACGTGCCACGTTCAACGAATCAGCAAGTTGTAAATGTCAGAGTTCCGACTAGCATTTGAACGTGGGACAAGACTACCACACACACACACTACAGCACACAAAACCCCATGGCTGCGTCTCAATAATCTCTACTTCCTCCTGAACTGTGTCCTCCCACGAATGTAAAGGCATTAGAATGGTGTAGGCATGGGCTAGAGGGAGTTTCCATGTACCAGTGCCAGTCAATTCCATGAAGGGACGTGAACAAGAGCATACGTCGAGAGATTGTTGGGACCCAACCTCGGTCTTGTGTGGTAGACCTACTGCCATTGCAATGAAGGTCACTGGCCCTTAATCATGACTCAGTTCCATTACACCTAGTCATTAGAGAAAGGGGTCTTCTGTATGGGGGAGTTTTGTTAAGCGCCCCGATGCTCAGTCTGAACATGAACACGCATCGCTTGAGATATGGTTTTGGAAGCATAAAGGTTATTTCATATCAACGAGAAAATATACATTTTTTTTTTTAAAAGGATACATTTACACACACCTTTATAAATGTTAGTGTTCCAACATAGCCATATCTCCATGTTGCAGCTCTTTTGAACAGAAAACGGACAGAAGACAGGTTAATTAGCCATCTAGCATTCTCCGAACACCTGTGTGCCAGCGTATCTGTGCAAACCTGCTACATCAAGAGCATCTTTTTTTATATTTAGGATTCTGTGTCGCGGATGTAAGGGCCATGCTTCAAAAGCCACGATTATTGTTTTGCAAGCGATAATTATTAACATTTCTAAACGTGAAAACAGTGTCGGGATTGTAGTTGACACAAGCCAGTCGTGGGGTCGAAGCTAACCACAGAAAACTGTAGGGAGAATGCCGCCTAGAGTTTGAGAGCTAGGAGGTCACGTTTTTCACAATGCTGGGTTTTCAAGGTAAGAGTTGAGCTACCAGCGAGGACAGTAGGCTGGGTTATCAAGGTAAGAGTTGAGCTACCAGCGAGGACAGTAGGCTGGGTTATCAAGGTAAGAGTTGAGCTACCAGCGAGGACAGTAGGCTGGGTTATCAAGGTAAGAGTTGAGCTACCAGCGAGGACAGTGGGCTGGGTTATCAAGGTAAGAGTTGAGCTACCTGCGAGGACAGTAGGCTGGGTTATCAAGGTAAAAGTTGAGCTACCTGCGAGGACAGTAGGCTGGGTTATCAAGGTAAGAGTTGAGCTACCTGCGAGGACAGTAGGCTGGGTTATCAAGGTAAGAGTTGAGCTACCTGCGAGGACAGTAGGCTGGGTTATCAAGGTAAGGGTTGAGCTACCAGTGAGGACAGTAGGCTGGGTTATCAAGGTAAGAGTTGAGCTACCAGTGAGGACAGTGGGCTGGGTTATCAAGGTAAGAGTTGAGCTACCAGTGAGGACAGTGGGCTGGGTTATCAAGGTAAGGGTTGAGCTACCTTGAGGACAGTAGGCTGGGTTATCAAGGTAAGGGTTGAGCTACCTTGAGGACAGTAGGGGCACAGCACTGGTATGAGAAGAGATGTAATAAAAACATGCAGCAGAACAGACTAGCTATAGCTGGACTACATCTCAATGATCTGTACTGGCCTCACTCCCCCGCTTTTCCTTTCCTTCCATTGTGCATGGGAGCTGGTTGATAAGCTGAAGCAGTGGTTCCCAACCTGGGGGTACTAGGACCCCTGGGGGTACTTGGTCTATTGGTAAAAGGAACATGGGGGACGTGGGACTTCAGGGGTACCCCAGGGATGAGTAAAATACAGTAGCTGGAAAAGGTTGGGAACCACTGAGCTAAAAGTTATTACTAAAAACACGGAAGAGTCTAACACGTGTACTGTACAGCATACATCTACGGAAGGCGTGACATTATAATTGACAATATTTGTGCAAACAATCACCCTATTCAATACAGAACTCGCTTGGCTAATCGACTGACTTGCTAACAAGAGCTGTGGGATTTGACTTGACCCTGAACTTGTTACTTGTGCGAGATGCACACGGACACACCTTTGATTAGAACATTTGCTGGTGTTGGCTATCGGTCGTCTTGATAAACAACAAATGTTTCGATCAACCAACGTCCCATGACTTTAGCTAGCTCTTATAGCTAGCTAGCCATTTCAGCAAACTAACTAACGTTAGCAGAAGTGAGCGAGCCACAACAGCCAATGCTAATCAACTTTTGTTCAACTTTGATTTTTCACGCTGCGGTGCCTTTCGTGACATAGGCGGGAATGGTCATCAAACAGGTCCTCAACATTGATGGTAGACATATTTTTGTTATATTTTTAAACTCCTTACCCAAAGTAAAGTCAACATGTTTGAGGCTCCTTCCCCATAGGTTCCGAGACCCCCTTAAAACAGCGGCCATGTTTATTTCCTTTCTGACCACGGATTCAGCGTGACATAATTGGGTGGGTTGTAAATGACACGTTTTCTGCCCAATCACAAAGCCACTTACACAGGTTTATTTGCGATGAGAAACAGTGGGGGCGGGACATCTGAACTGCTTGAACTTGAAGGACATGGCTGATTTCATACATCTAGCACTGAAATGCACAATCAGAAGTTAATAACACAATTTCAATGGTCTGCTCGGGCGGTGGAAACGCGTTTTCAATAGCTCAACCCTAAAGAAACCTAACGTTATCAGCAAATACAAGCATTTCGCCACACCCGCAATAACATCTGCTAAACGCGTGTATGTGACTAATAAAAATAAGATTTGAAATAAACTATATAATAACGGCATAGGGGGCATACTGTACATACAGGCTTTGGCAGTCAGGGTTTCCCTAAATATGTCCATTTTGATCGAGTTATATTATATTATGGAAGAACAGTATCTTGGGTGCCTAATTGCTATTGCCATAAAACAGGTGCCTAATTGCTATTTATTATAATCTGGTTACCAACGTCATTAGAGCAGTAAAAATACATGTTTTGTCATACCCCTGGTATAAGGTCTGTTATAAACATGGTTCTAGCCCTGAAGGCTGATTGCCTGACAGCTGTGGGCTCCCGAGTGGCGCAACGGTCTAAGGCACTCCCTGGTTCGAATCCGGGAGTGATTGGGAGTCCCATAGGGTGGCGCACAATTGGCCCAGCGTCGTCTGGGTTTGGCCGGGGTAGGCTGTCATTGTAAATAAGAATCTGTTCTTACCTGACATGCCTAGTTAAATAAAGGTTACATTTATAAATAGATATCAAATAGCTCGAATCCTCGAGGTGACAATATAAAAATCTGTTGTTAACCCACTGTTCCTAGGCCGTCATTGTAAATAAGAATTTGTTCTTAAACTGACTTGCCTAGTTAAATAAAGTTTTTTTTTTTAAATGGCCCAAATATATTGACATCTACCATTTTGAAGGGTCCTACTCAAATTTCAGAGTTTCATTCCTGTAACAGAAAGTGAGTCAAATATCTTATTCATTGTGCCATTCGTTATTTTAGCAACACGTTGTTAACAATTTGTTACATTGTAACACGTTTGGAATTCCCACATGACAAATAACGGTATTTCTCCGGAAGTGATGTACCTAATGTTGTTATTCTATTCCAGGAAGAGAGGACGGGGATTGCGTTTAACATCGAGCAACTGCGTCAATAACAGTTTTGACGAATATCTTTGGTTTTCCTCAACTCTTCAGCATGGCAAATGGGTATGTTATCATATTATGTGCTCTTGTCGATAAAAAAGAAGAACTATTGAAAAATGTATTCGTCTTGCCCTGGTAACTTGATATGCTAGCTAACGAACTAACTGGCTAGCTAACTAGCCAAACCAAAGGGTCCCTGACAAAGCCAGGGCAGCAAACAGATAACTAGCTAGCTAACTAGCTAGGTGGGTGGACGGACAACTCACGCTATCTTGGGAGGACATAGTACAAGGTTGGCTGAAGTCTTTGCCCCGTATCACGTTTTCCAGAATAGTCATTCATCTCTGTTAAAGCTAGCTAGATACATAGCTAGCTAGCTATAGGAACAAGCTAGCTAGGCTATCTTTAAGGAGTTAGCTAGCAATATGTTAGATTACTAGCCTAAACAAGCACTTTACAGCAGGATGCTAGTTTAACTACACGATTTAGCTAGGCTTATTTCTTTGTTTTGCCACATGGCTATATTTATGTCTGGAAGCCATATGATACTTGCCCAGTTAATTCTAATGCCATTACATTAACTAACGTCAGCTAGCCCTAAAGTTACATCATTGTGTGATTTTAATTTGGCTCTAACACACTCACCGACACACGCACTGGGTTGTCAACAGTTCAGATAAAGATGCTATCAACCTGTAAAACCAAACTAGGTAGGTTCATGTCACTCATCACAATCCATATAATAAATGTATAATTATATATATATTTTTTTTAGGTCACATACATTTGTCATGTCGAACAATGCTCTGCTATTGTCTGGCAATGATGAATTGTATAATTTGGAAATGTTTTAGTACGAGCCTGTTTTTAACATGATTAACATGAAAAAGTGGTGTGTGTTACTGGTGTGTTTTGTCTAGATTACAACCCCTGGCCTGTGTTTTCTTTCTCTATTTACTAATGTTGTCTTAGTTACTTCTCTTGTGCACCATTTTCCTGAACACGTCACTGTGACTGAACAGAGAGACTGGAAATTCCTGCTCATCTTGTCTGATCTTTAGGCTTCTTTATGTAGTGTTGTGGTGTTTCTCTTGTCATGATGTGTGTTTTTTTTCTCCAATTTATTTTTATCCCAGCCCCAAATGAGGTGTTTTGGCCCTTGGTAGGCCATCATTGTAAGTTAGAATTTGTTCTTAAGTGACTTGCCTAGTTAAATAAAATAGAAAAGCCTACATGCCTTTATAAGACTTTTAGCTAGACTTCAGTGATATACCTTTTATCTATTGAGAATGAGATCGTGGACAGCATTTTTTGCACAAGTCCTTTGACTGTTAACTTCTTTCTCATTGCAACAGTGTGGAATGTAGAATCTCTTATCTTGTTTCAGGGAAAATGCTGACAGATGTTGTGGCCAGAGGAATTCATCAGCACATTTAGGCGACAGTTTAGGCCAGACTAAACCTATACCCTTTACTATATGGGGAATAGCATTTGGACATTAAACGCTCTCTCACTGTGGTCGCTGATCAAGTCCTTTGTCTAAATATACCGGCAACATTTAGTTTGGTTCTTTCCTCAGAGGTCTCAGCGGATGAAACAACTGGAGGCCGTATCTGGACTACTAAATAAGAACCGTCTGAATGAGATGGTATCCTTGCTGCTTTCTGTGAACCAACCACACACACTGCAAAGCTAAACACAGGAAGAACACCGTCCTAACCAATTTGATTTGCATTTTTAGATAAGACCTTTGTTGTTGGCACATTTAGATTACATTTGACATTTTAGTGACAAAGCAGACACTCTTATCCAGATCGACTTATGATGTTGGTATGTTAAACTTTCTGTTTGTTCAGTCATTGACTTCATAGTTTAGTGAAGAGCTGGGGAACAGACCGTAACAGACCAACCCTTGTCAACTCTAGTCAGGGATGATGAGCGTGTCATAGTCATGCACACCACAGCAACAACAGTAGCCATATTCACCACGGCAACAACAGTAGTCATATTCACCACGGCAACAACAGTAGTCATATTCACCATGGCAACAACAGTAGTCATATTCACCACGCCAACAACAGTGGTCATATTCACCACGGCAACAACAGTAGTCATATTCACCACGGCAACAACAGTAGTCATATTCACCACGGCAACAACTGTAGTCATATTCACCACGGCAACAACAGTAGTCATATTCACCACGGCAACAACTGTAGTCATATTCACCACGGCAACAACAGTAGTCATATTCACCATGGCAACAACAGTAGTCATATTCACCACGCCAACAACAGTGGTCATATTCACCACGGCAACAACAGTAGTCATATTCACCACGGCAACAACAGTAGTCATATTCACCACGGCAACAACTGTAGTCATATTCACCACGGCAACAACAGTAGTCATATTCACCACGGCAACAACAGTAGTCATATTCACCACGGCAACAACAGTAGTCATATTCACCACGGCAACAACTGTAGTCATATTCACCACGCCAACAACAGTGGTCGCGCACGCCACGGGGACAACTACATGGACAAGATTGATGACGGCATTTCTGGTCCGGGATGAGCCTATAAGACAGCTACTAGAGATGAATATCTTTATGACAGACTAATGAAAACTGACTAAACTGAATGTACCAGGCTAATAGGCCCACTGTCATCTGCCCTTCTGGAGACTGAGCTTTGTTTAGAAATATTAAGCTCCAGCTTTAAAAGAAGACATACGGTTGAAACGTCTCAGCTTTAAAAACTTTTTTTTTTTAAAGAACACCATGAATTGAAAACCTTGTTGCAGTTATTTGTAGAAGATGCTGTCACCTTTCCTTTTTTGGAATACAGGACTTCTGTTGTCCTTCTCTTCCCATGCAGCCTGTGCTGAGTGACCCATGCCTCTCTGTTGTCCTCCTTCTCTTCCCATGCAGCCTGTGCTGAGTGACCCATGCCTCTCTGTTGTCCTCCTTCTCTTCCCATGCAGCCTGTGCTGAGTGACCCATGCCTCTCTGTTGTCCTCCTTCTCTTCCCATGCAGTCTGTGCTGAGTGACCCATGCCTCTCTGTTGTCCTCCTCTTCCCATGCAGCCTGTGCTGAGTGACCCATGCCTCTCTGTTGTCCTCCTCTTCCCATGCAGCCTGTGCTGAGTGACCGATGGCTCTCTTCCTGGACGGGACATCAGTAGGCAGTGCCATGGACACGTCAAACTTTGCACACGTCATCTTCCAGAACGTGGGGAAGAGCTACCTGCCCCACGCCGCTCTAGAGTGTCACTACACTCTCACCCAGTTCATCAAACCACACCAGAAGGACTGGGTTGGCATATTCAAGGTGAGTCCGTCCTCTCTCCTTCCTCTCTCATGCGTCTCTTTTAAGGTGGACTCAGTAATATAGCGTACATCACACAGGGTTACTTTCAGCTTACAGAAATCAAACACAATTCCAAATCTGCCATTATTTACCTCCTTCCAATTAGCCTATAGTGTCATTGTGTTTATGCTGTCATGCCAACACCTTGTCACGCCAAACATTTTTTTCACAGCGATGGAGTTGGCAAGAGCACGAACAGACCTGGGACCAGACTAGTTCCCAATGCGTTCCATTGTGTTAGTCTGGTCAGTTGTGGTCATCGTGTTATTGTTGAAGCCTGTAAGCAGGAAGTACCCCTGGCCACACTGTGTAGAATAATAATGTCATGTTGCTTATTCATCTGCCCATAACAGGTCAATTCTATTTTAAAGGACCAAGGGCATCTGTCTTCCAAACTTGATTACACTTCTAGAGTGGGAACCTGGACACCTACTGACCTATAATTCCTATCTGGCCCAATCCACTCGCTGTGAGCAAGCATATTAGAATTGTTGTGTGTCCCTAATAGTTACCTATCCCCTTTTATAGGGCACTACTTTTGGTCAGGCTCCATATGGCTCTGGTAAACAATAGTGCACTATATAGGGTGCCATTTAGTATTTAACTGAACTCTCAAGACTCCTGGTTTATCTGAGAGGTTTTGCTTTACTCATGTAAAAAAAAAAAAGTAAGTGTTTTTTTAAAGTAAGGTAAACCATGTCCTGTAACCAATGTGTTTGAGTGCACTCTCAGTATGAAAAGTGAGGTTGGCAGAGCAGAAGGGGGGGGGGGTATTTTTGTCCTGCTCTGCAGACTGGCGTGTCCCAGATGGATCTGGTTATAGGAGCACATTAAATCCAATGCACTGGCAGGTATTGATTTGAGCCACTTCTGTAGTGAAAGATAGCGGGGCAGAGTGGAGCTGGGCGAGAGGGCCTCATCCAGCAGGAGACCAGCAGCAGGAATGCTACTATAAAGGAGATGTGGAACTGATGAGAGGTGGTCTGTATGTCTGGGCTCACATCTCATCAGACCAGATCAAAGCAGCAGTCTGTTTCTGTTTTCTCTCTATGTGGGCTGGATTGAATGCAGTTCAACACACACACACACACACACACACGATTGCTTCTGTTTCTCTGTAGTTTTATGGCACTGCAGATTTTATTTTTATTTTTATCAGAGCGTATGGCAGAAGCCTTCAGTAAAAAGTGACTTTCAGTGTCATATAATTATATCTAATTGAACGGATAAAATGATTAAGTTTGAGTTTAAACCAGAACCATAAACTGGCTCCATAAAAGCAGAACACAAGTTTCTTTTAAACATGAACCTGCTGTTTAATCTGTGAAGTGTAGCATGGCAGAGAGGAGGACAAGCTCCAGTCAGTCTTGTTGTTATATTGGGACTGAGACTGTCCCAAATGGCACCCTGTTCCCTATATAGGGCACTACTTTAGAGCACTATGTAGGGGATCGTGTGTAATTTGGGACGCAGCGTCCGACACAAGGGGGAGGATCAGGGAACATCTGGGAATTTGTTTGAAATATTGGAGTCGTGGATTTGATTGGAGTGTTGTCTGATGGCGATGTCATACCACAGCACCTAACTGCAGCAGTGGTGCAAGTTCTCCCAAACCCCAAACACGCTAATTCACCAAGGTGGAAAAAGCAGAGCAGTGTGGAACATAAATCGTGTAAATGTTCCCGGGCGTGTTGACAGACAGGAGGCTGGGGTGCCAAGCTGAGCTCCAGGCAGCACTCACAGGAGGACAGATACCTGGACCATGACTCACTCTCTCACTGTGGGAAGGGAAGAACACTGCTGCTACCTACCTTGAGGACCAAACTGAAGTGACGAGGAAATCCAGCGACTCTTGGACGACAGTGGAAGTAGATCAAAATGATTAAGGCCTCATACCAAAACACACAGATTTTTAAAAAAAAATCAAATTCTACTTCACTCACTGTCCCCAGAGCTGTGCTGTGTGGTGCAGCTTCACGGCTGGGTCCAATACCTCAGCCTGTAAGGTGCTATCGCCCCCTAGTGACTTGGAGCTGCTATCGCCTCATAACGGATGAACTCAGATAAACATTTTGTCTTTATCTTTCAGCCTGAAATGGTCCTTGTCTTTTTCTCTTTATCTCCATGATAAGTCAGGGTAGAGCAATAGGGTGTTAAACCTATACTGGGTGTGTAGGTTCCCTAGCGGTTAGAGCGCTGGGCCACTAACTGAAAGGTTGCTTTTCCATGATTTAACCTAGTTTCTCAGAACATTTGTACATGTACCTAGGCTATGCAAACCAATAGTTGTGTACAACAAATGTCATAATTGTGTAACGGATGTGAAACGGCTAGTTTAGTTAGCGGTGGTACGCGCTAAATAACGTTTCAATCGGTGACGTCACTTGCTCTGAGACCTTGAAGTAGTAGTTCCCCTTGCTCTGCAAGGGCCGCGGCTTTTGTGGAGCGATGGGTAACGATGCTTCGTGGGTGACTGTTGATGTGTGTAGAGGGTCCCTGGTTCGCGCCCAGGTATGAGCGAGGGGACGGTCTAAAGTTATACTGTTACAATTGCACGGTACCACTCGCCAAGATAAACAAAACGTTTCATCCAACCATTTATTTAGCATCGGCAGCAGAGCAGTGGGGGACAGACAGACTCTTGTTAGGCAGCACCGTGTCTTCTGCCTGTTCTATCTGTCTATGGCTCTTTGATGTTGGAATGGTTGCTTTGAGTTGTGCTCTGAGCGCACACACACAAACCGTGATAGAGGAGTGCCGGGACAGGCAAACACATCCTTTATAATGATCCTGTCGTAGAGCACAGCCCCGCTGCCTGATTTATGAGCCACTTGTCCTACCTGTTTGATTGATACGGTGTGATAGTCCTGTCTAGGGGGTGCTCTTACATCACGCCGCCCCATGCTACAGAAACAGGAGATGGGCTCCTGCCTCGGACTAGGCTATATGCTAACAAACATGGCAAACAAGAACGCCTTCAACTGTTGCAGCAGTGTACTATGCTAGCTACTAGTCCCTAACCTGCAGCGTACTATGCTAGCTACTAGTCCCTAACCTGCAGTGTACTATGCTAGCTACTAGTCCCTAACCTGCAGTGTACTATGCTAGCTACTAGTCCCTAACCTGCAGTGTACTATGCTAGCTACTAGTCCCTAACCTGCAGTGTACTATGCTAGCTACTAGTCCCTAACCTGCAGCGTACTATGCTAGCTACTAGTCCCTAACCTGCAGTGTACTATGCTAGCTACTAGTCCCTAACCTGCAGCGTACTGTGCTAGCTACTAGTCCCTAACCTGCAGCGTACTATGCTAGCTACTAGTCCCTAACCTGCAGCGTACTATGCTAGCTACTAGTCCCTAACCTGCAGCGTACTATGCTAGCTACTAGTCCCTAACCTGCAGCGTACTATGCTAGCTACTCATCCCTAACCTGCAGCGTACTATGCTAGCTACTAGTCCCTAACCTGCAGCGTACTGTGCTAGCTACTAGTCCCTAACCTGCAGCGTACTGTGCTAGCTACTAGTCCCTAACCTGCAGCGTACTGTGCTAGCTACTAGTCCCTAACCTGCAGTGTACTATGCTAGCTACTCATCCCTAACCTGCAGCGTACTATGCTAGCTACTCATCCCTAACCTGCAGCTTACTATGCTAGCTACTAGCCCCTAACCTGCAGTGTACTATGCTAGCTACTCATCCCTAACCTGCAGCGTACTATGCTAGCTACTAGCCCCTAACCTGCAGTGTACTATGCTAGCTACTCATCCCTAACCTGCAGCGTACTATGCTAGCTACTCATCCCTAACCTGCAGCTTACTATGCTAGCTACTAGCCCCTAACCTGCAGCGTACTATGCTAGCTACTCATCCCTAACCTGCAGCGTACTGTGCTAGCTACTCATCCCTAACCTGCAACGTACTGTGCTAGCTACTGATCCCTAACCTGCAGCGTACTATGCTAGCTACTAGTCCCTAACCTGCAGCGTACTATGCCAGCTACTAGTCCCTAACCTGCAGCGTACTATGCTAGCTACTCATCCCTAACCTGCAGCGTACTATGCTAGCTACTAGTTCCTAACCTGCAGCGTACTGTGCTAGCTACTCATCCCTAACCTGCAGCGTACTATGCTAGCTACTAGCCCCTAACCTGCCGCGTACTATGCTAGCTACTCATCCTTAACCTGCAGTGTACTATGCTAGCTACTAGTCCCTAACCTGCAGCGTACTGTGCTAGCTACTAGTCCCTAACCTGCAGCGTACTGTGCTAGCTACTAGTCCCTAACCTGCAGCGTACTATGCTAGCTACTAGCCCCTAACCTGCAGCGTACTATGCTAGCTACTAGTCCCTAACCTGCAGCGTACTGTGCTAGCTACTCATCCCTAACCTGCAGCGTACTATGCTAGCTACTCATCCCTAACCTGCAGCGTACTATGCTAGCTACTAGTCCCTAACCTGCAGCGTACTGTGCTAGCTACTCATCCCTAACCTGCAGCGTACTATGCTAGCTACTCATCCCTAACCTGCAGCGTACTATGCTAGCTACTAGCCCCTAACCTGCAGCGTACTGTGCTAGCTACTCATCCCTAACCTGCAACGTACTGTGCTAGCTACTGATCCCTAACCTGCAGCGTACTATGCTAGCTACTAGTCCCTAACCTGCAGCGTACTATGCCAGCTACTAGTCCCTAACCTGCAGCGTACTATGCTAGCTACTCATCCCTAACCTGCAGCGTACTATGCTAGCTACTCATCCCTAACCTGCAGCGTACTATGCTAGCTACTAGCCCCTAACCTGCCGCGTACTATGCTAGCTACTCATCCTTAACCTGCAGTGTACTATGCTAGCTACTAGTCCCTAATCTGCAGCGTACTGTGCTAGCTACTCATCCCTAACCTGCAGCTTACTATGCTAGCTACTAGTCCCTAACCTGCAGCGTACTATGCTAGCTACTAGCCCCTAACCTGCAGCGTACTATGCTAGCTACTAGTCCCTAACCTGCAGCGTACTATGCTAGCTACTCATCCCTAACCTGCAGCGTACTATGCTAGCTACTAGCCCCTAACCTGCAGTGTACTATGCTAGCTACTCATCCCTAACCTGCAGCGTACTATGCTAGCTACTCATCCCTAACCTGCAGCGTACTATGCTAGCTACTCATCCCTAACCTGCAGCGTACTATGCTAGCTACTCATCCTTAACCTGCAGCGTACTATGCTAGCTACTAGTCCCTAACCTGCAGTGTACTATGCTAGCTACTAGTCCCTAACCTGCAGTGTACTATGCTAGCTACTAGTCCCTAACCTGCAGTGTACTATGCTAGCTACTAGTCCCTAACCTGCAGCGTACTATGCTAGCTACTAGTCCCTAACCTGCAGTGTACTATGCTAGCTACTAGTCCCTAACCTGCAGCGTACTGTGCTAGCTACTAGTCCCTAACCTGCAGCGTACTATGCTAGCTACTAGTCCCTAACCTGCAGCGTACTATGCTAGCTACTAGTCCCTAACCTGCAGCGTACTATGCTAGCTACTAGTCCCTAACCTGCAGCGTACTATGCTAGCTACTCATCCCTAACCTGCAGCGTACTATGCTAGCTACTAGTCCCTAACCTGCAGCGTACTGTGCTAGCTACTAGTCCCTAACCTGCAGCGTACTGTGCTAGCTACTAGTCCCTAACCTGCAGCGTACTGTGCTAGCTACTAGTCCCTAACCTGCAGTGTACTATGCTAGCTACTCATCCCTAACCTGCAGCGTACTATGCTAGCTACTCATCCCTAACCTGCAGCTTACTATGCTAGCTACTAGCCCCTAACCTGCAGTGTACTATGCTAGCTACTCATCCCTAACCTGCAGCGTACTATGCTAGCTACTAGCCCCTAACCTGCAGTGTACTATGCTAGCTACTCATCCCTAACCTGCAGCGTACTATGCTAGCTACTCATCCCTAACCTGCAGCTTACTATGCTAGCTACTAGCCCCTAACCTGCAGCGTACTATGCTAGCTACTCATCCCTAACCTGCAGCGTACTGTGCTAGCTACTCATCCCTAACCTGCAACGTACTGTGCTAGCTACTGATCCCTAACCTGCAGCGTACTATGCTAGCTACTAGTCCCTAACCTGCAGCGTACTATGCCAGCTACTAGTCCCTAACCTGCAGCGTACTATGCTAGCTACTCATCCCTAACCTGCAGCGTACTATGCTAGCTACTAGTTCCTAACCTGCAGCGTACTGTGCTAGCTACTCATCCCTAACCTGCAGCGTACTATGCTAGCTACTAGCCCCTAACCTGCCGCGTACTATGCTAGCTACTCATCCTTAACCTGCAGTGTACTATGCTAGCTACTAGTCCCTAACCTGCAGCGTACTGTGCTAGCTACTAGTCCCTAACCTGCAGCGTACTGTGCTAGCTACTAGTCCCTAACCTGCAGCGTACTATGCTAGCTACTAGCCCCTAACCTGCAGCGTACTATGCTAGCTACTAGTCCCTAACCTGCAGCGTACTGTGCTAGCTACTCATCCCTAACCTGCAGCGTACTATGCTAGCTACTCATCCCTAACCTGCAGCGTACTATGCTAGCTACTAGTCCCTAACCTGCAGCGTACTGTGCTAGCTACTCATCCCTAACCTGCAGCGTACTATGCTAGCTACTCATCCCTAACCTGCAGCGTACTATGCTAGCTACTAGCCCCTAACCTGCAGCGTACTGTGCTAGCTACTCATCCCTAACCTGCAACGTACTGTGCTAGCTACTGATCCCTAACCTGCAGCGTACTATGCTAGCTACTAGTCCCTAACCTGCAGCGTACTATGCCAGCTACTAGTCCCTAACCTGCAGCGTACTATGCTAGCTACTCATCCCTAACCTGCAGCGTACTATGCTAGCTACTCATCCCTAACCTGCAGCGTACTATGCTAGCTACTAGCCCCTAACCTGCCGCGTACTATGCTAGCTACTCATCCTTAACCTGCAGTGTACTATGCTAGCTACTAGTCCCTAATCTGCAGCGTACTGTGCTAGCTACTCATCCCTAACCTGCAGCTTACTATGCTAGCTACTAGTCCCTAACCTGCAGCGTACTATGCTAGCTACTAGCCCCTAACCTGCAGCGTACTATGCTAGCTACTAGTCCCTAACCTGCAGCGTACTATGCTAGCTACTCATCCCTAACCTGCAGCGTACTATGCTAGCTACTAGCCCCTAACCTGCAGTGTACTATGCTAGCTACTCATCCCTAACCTGCAGCGTACTATGCTAGCTACTCATCCCTAACCTGCAGCGTACTATGCTAGCTACTCATCCCTAACCTGCAGCGTACTATGCTAGCTACTCATCCTTAACCTGCAGCGTACTATGCTAGCTACTCATCCCTAACCTGCAGTGTACTATGCTAGCTACTCATCCTTAACCTGCAGCTTACTATGCTAGCTACTAGCCCCTAACCTGCAGCGTACTATGCTAGCTACTGGTCCCTAACCTGTAGCGTACTATGCTAGCTACTATTCCCTAACCTGCAGCTTACTATGCTAGCTGCTAGTCCCTAACCTGCAGTTTACTATGCTAGCTACTAGTCCCTAACCTGCAACTTGCTGAAGAACAGTGTGCTGGCATTACGTGGTGGGTTTTATGGGAAGTATTTTAAGCATGTTGGCATAATGTTTTTTGTTAAGAATGTGTTTTGCATGTTTAAAGGGTATAATTAGCTTAGCTCTTGGATCAGCTAAATGGCTTTGGTCTGTTGTGGGAACTCAAGATTCTCACTTTGTGCACGCTATTGTTATACCAACCTATCCCGCCAATAGACCTATTGGATTAAGTCTACGTTTCCAGCATGATTAGACCCATGTAAGCACCCTGTATCCACTCCTCTCCTGGTTGTAAACGTGGCTGCTTACAGGGCAGACTAGGCCCTCTGGTCCTGTGAAAGGTGCTTTAGTCCAGTCCTGAGAGTCTCTTCAGCCCCTGACTCTCACCTCTCTCACCACTAATGAGTGTTACTGCAGTAAAGCCTGCTTCTACTGGCCTTCCTTCATTCTGTAATGACGGTCACTAACTATGTGCCTGCTTTAATAACTTCCTGTTCTTTACGGCTGGAAGTGGGAACGCCCCCCCAGGGACAACTACCCAGGGTACTCTCAACAACACTGGCATCATTGTAGCGTAGCACAGGAGCATCTGTAACACACACACACACAGTAATGATGCGGTAGTGGGGAAAAACAAGCTGGTCAGACGGATGGAAGGAGCACGCTGACCATATGTAAACAAACTGTGAGAGAATTTGTGATGGGGAGAGATTTTGTTTTTGCTTACATAAAGTCTCATTGGTTAGATTAAAGTTTTGGTGTTGTCTGTCTCATAGTTTGACCGACCAGGCCAGCACTGAGCCTGTAGTCTCGACCTGGAACCCCAGGCAGCACTGAGCCTGTAGCCTAGACCTGGAACCCCAGGCAGCACTGAGCCTCTAGCCTAGACCTGGAACACCAGGCAGCACTGAGTCTGTAGCCTAGACCTGGAACCCCAGGCAGCACTGAGCCTCTAGGCTAGACCTGAAACACCAGGCAGCACTGAGCCTGTAGCCTAGACCTGGAACCCCAGGCCAGCACTGAGCCTGTAGCCTAGACCTGGAACCCCAGGCAGCACTGAGCCTCTAGGCTAGACCTGAAACACCAGGCAGCACTGAGCCTGTAGCCTAGACCTGGAACCCCAGGCCAGCACTGAGCCTGTAGCCTAGACCTGGAACCCCAGGCCAGCACTGAGCCTGTAGCCTAGACCTGGAACCCCAGGCAGCACTGAGCCTCTAGGCTAGACCTGAAACACCAGGCAGCACTGAGCCTGTAGCCTAGACCTGGAACCCCAGGCAGCACTGTGATCCTGATTTCGTTTGACAGTTTTATGACCCTGGGCTGACATTCTGGATGTATTTTCTGTACTTCCCCTCACCAGCCATCAGTTAACACATAAAATTCATATAATTACATCTTGGTTTCCATTTTGATGTATAACATTTTCACCTATTTTCCCCTTCCTGTTTGAGGTGAGCTGTTGCCGCTGTTCCGCAGTGGAGCATGTTGACGGGGCCGGGCCTCATTATAGGCCATACACGATACGTGGCACGCAGGAATATAGGACTGTTGAAACCATCCCCCATTTTCAGGTCTAAAACCTTCACATAACCTAGAGCCTAAGTGGTGTTTACGTTTTTATATTGCAACGGGTTTTAATGATTGTGGCCCATATCGACACCATATAGGACCATTCCTCTACATTGTGGTAGCTCCATATTGGCTAATAAAAAGCATGAGCTGGCGTACAACCAGAGAAAATGATTTAGTGTAGAGGTGCTGACTAACGGCAAATAAACTGTAAGCTATAAAAAATACACAGTCACACACTCTCTATATAAACTCAGTGGTTTATTGGTTAAAACAGCAACGTTTCGTCATCGCTGTGCCTTCTTCAGGGTGGCAATGCCACTGTGTCGTGTGTAGGCATGATACTGTTTCACAGCTTTGGGTGGTTTCTCTGTCCACTAACCTGCTCCATTATTACTGGATTTATGTCCCAAATGGTACCCTGTTCCCTATGTAGTGCGTAGTACACTATGTAGTGCACTAGGTAGTGCACTCTGTAGTGAATAGGGTGCCATTTTTAGGTACAACCTGTGTGTGATGTGGTGCATTGTGTCCACCCCCCCCCCCACTCCTCTGTGTTGCAGGTTGGATGGAGCACAGCGAGGGACTATTACACATTCTTGTGGTGTCCTGTTCCTGAGGACCACACTGAGGGCACTGCCATCCACAGAGCCGTGGTGTTTCAAGGTGTGATTTGGGACCACTGACTCTGCCGTGGTTTTATACAACTTTGACACTTTTTCTAACCTCAAGTCAAGAGGCCTGGCACCTCAGAGAGCTGTTAAGACTTTTATACCAACACAGTAAAATATGAAACTCTACCCATTAAGGGATTTGTTGTTTTGGTGTTAACAAGATGGTTTTCATTGTGTTCATTGCGTTCTTTATTAATAGGTAGACTGGGACTGGGACCAGAAAAGGGATCTGTTGCTTAAGGTTGAAACTGAGATCCTGAGCATTTGTTTTGTTTTAAATCACAATGAACATGATTATGTAGATTGGGAGGGGTTCATAGTTCAGCTCTCCTACTCTGAGGGGCTTGACGTTGACATTTGAGTCATTTAGCAGACTCTTATTCAGAGTGACTTACAGGGGCAATTAGAGTTAAGTGCCTTGCTCAAGGATTCGAACCAGCAACCTTTCTGTTACTGGCCCAACAGTCGTAACCGCTAGGCTACTTGCTACCTGATATGACCCTAGATACCTAGGCCCCGTCCAGAATGACCCCCTAGCCCTAGACTGTTTGTGATGTTGGTTGTTGTGTTCCTCCCTCAGGATACTACGTGCCCAACGATGATGGGGAGTTCTACCAGTTCTGCTATGTGACCCACAAGGGGGAGATCCGAGGGGCCAGCACGCCCTTCCTGTTCCGGGCTCAGAGCCCCTCAGAGGACGAGCTGCTGACCGTGGAGGATGAGTGCAACTCGGACATCCTGGTGGTGACCACCAGGACCGGATACCTGGAGGTATGTCAGAGAGAGAGAGAACAAGGCTCTGCAACGATACACACACGCACCCGCATGAATACACACACACACACACCTCAATGTTTTCTCTTTGTCCCTGCAGCAAAAGATGGAGGAGGCCCACAGAGAGAAGGAGGAGCTGGTTCAGACCATGAGCCTCCTGCAGAATGAGAAGGCGCAGCTGGAGGAGGAGAAGGGGAGACTGCATAAAGAGTGTGAGCAGGAGAAAGAGAAGTTTGCCCAACTGAGACGAGAGACCCAGGTGAGAACAACTCCTGGCAGGTAGAGCAAAAAGTAGCAAAACCCTTTGAAACGGACAACAATGAGTGTTCTTACTGGTCAAGTTCAGTTTGTTCCTCACTCATTTCCAAACCATTTTTTCTCTGTGCTGTGTCCACTGAACACACGACCCTGGTGGCAGTTGAAACGTCTCCCTCTAGCCTGTCTCTCAGTATCCCCCAGTGTGCCACACACACATCGTTCCACCTCTAACCATTATAAATAAATAAAGAAGTTGACAGTAATGATCTTGAGTGTGATCACTGTTCAACAGCAGATATGTAATACTTTGACATGTATCTGTAAAACATTGTGTTAATGATAACTCGTAGAACTATTCCGTTCCATAAAGTTGCTGGTTTTGAAAATGGCTTTGAGATGAAAACATAATTACACATTTGGTGGCTGTTAATTTTACGACAACACTTTTTATATGGGTTTTTTAATGTGCTGCGAAAAAAATGATTCCAAAATTCGGCTCATAAACTTACAGTAGAAACCAATTCCAAATCTGCTGCTGTCTTTTGGAGCCGTCGTTGTGCAGGCCTGTACTTACGACAGAGCAAACTTCCCTTCCAGCCTCAAAGAACAATAACACGCCAGATTGAAATGGATGATTTGTGGCCAGATGATTTTACATCTCAGAAGTAGTATTTATTTGTTTCCTCCTCCGCTCACAGCCACACTGTTAGTATTGGATTTACAGGGTGTGTGTGTGTGTGTGTTTGGGAGATTTGAATCCATAAAGGCCTGGCAGTGTCTCAGTGTTTGACACAGACGGGACTGGCTGGGAAATGGCTGGGATTTCCTCCAGCAGCCGCCTGTCTGTCACAGCACTGAGGGTTTGTTCTTGTTGTGCTTTAGAGACAGGAAGTGATTCAATTGAAGACGTTGCAGATATATGTCCTGACATGGTTCCCTATTCTAATCTACATGACAGAGAAGCATGTCTGTTCTGTGTCACGTATTTCTATCTGAACGTTAGGAATGACAAACCAACAACATTCTTTAGGGAAACTAGTTGATGATAGAAGAGAATCTCACTGTCTCAGGTTCTCACAACTTGTCTCCTGCTCTCTGGTTTGCTGTGTAAAAAGGGACACAAAACATACATTTTTAAGTTTACAAGTTACTAACTCCCTCCCTCTCTCTCTGTCCCCAGGAGGTGCAGGCGTCGTGCCAGGCCCTGCAGGAGGAGAGAGAGGAGGTGAAAAGAAGGCTGGAGGAAGCCACAGCCAGGGTCCTGCAGTTGGAGGATGACCTGATAAGAGTCACCCAGAAGGGCCTGCAGAAAGAGACAGAGCTGGACAGCCTGAAGGACCGAGTGAAGAAGCTGACTCTGGAGAAGGACGGCCTGGAGTCACACCAGAAGGATGAGAAGGATGAGAAGGAGCTCTACAAGGTCTCTTTCTCTCTCACACACACACACACACGTTGCGCACACTGCTTGTGTACCATGAGTCATGTGACTGGCTGTGAAGGATCATACCAAGGGTTGCAAAATTCCCAGGTTTTCCATAAATCCTGCTCGGACGATTCCAGATTTCCTGCAACCGGGATTTATGAAAAGCCTGGGAATTTTGGCAAAGTGACTGGAATCATACCAGAGATGTCTTTTAGACTATAGTCAACATGCCACTCAGATAATCTGACCACTTCTCTCAGTCCAGGTAATCTGACCACTTCTCTCAGTCCAGGTAATCTGACCACTTCTCCTAGTCCAGATAATCTGACCACTTCTCCTAGTCCAGGTAATCTGACCACTTCTCTCAGTCCAGATAATCTGACCACTTCTCCTAGTCCAGGTAATCTGACCACTTCTCTCAGTCCAGGTAATCTGACCACTTCTCCTAGTCCAGGTAATCTGACCACTTCTCTCAGTCCAGGTAATCTGACCACTTCTCTCAGTCCAGGTAATCTGACCACTTCTCTCAGTCCAGGTAATCTGACCACTTCTCTCAGTCCAGATAATCTGACCACTTCTCTCAGTCCAGATAATCTGACCACTTCTCCTAGTCCAGATAATCTGACCACTTCTCCTAGTCCAGGTAATCTGACCACTTCTCTCAGTCCAGATAATCTGACCACTTCTCTCAGTCCAGGTAATCTGACCACTTCTCTCAGTCCAGATAATCTGACCACTTCTCTCAGTCCAGGTAATCTGACCACTTCTCTCAGTCCAGGTAATCTGACCACTTCTCCTAGTCCAGGTAATCTGACCACTTCTCTCAGTCCAGATAATCTGACCACTTCTCTCAGTCCAGGTAATCTGACCACTTCTCTCAGTCCAGATAATCTGACCACTTCTCTCAGTCCAGGTAATCTGACCACTTCTCTCAGTCCAGGTAATCTGACCACTTCTCTCAGTCCAGGTAATCGGACCACTTCTCTCAGTCCAGATAATCGGACCACTTCTCTCAGTCCAGATAATCTGACCACTTCTCTCAGTCCAGGTAATCGGACCACTTCTCTCAGTCCAGATAATCGGACCACTTCTCTCAGTCCAGATAATCTGACCACTTCTCGCAGTCCAGATAATCTGACCACTTCTCTCAGTCCAGATAATCTTACCACTTCTCTCAGTCCAGATAAAGCCATTAGTGTATGTAGCTGCTGTTTCCCTGCTCAGTGGGATCCCACAGTGTTCTGGCTGAACAGGGAATGGTCTGTTCCGGCCCTCTTCCGCCTGGTTCTCGCCTGCTGTTTCTGGGGAGTTTAGTAGTGGTGGTTTTGGTGACTGGTGTGTACAGCTCAGGAACTAGGAGTGGAACACACACACAGGCACGCTGTCGCCACGGCAGCACCAGTGAAAGCTGCTCATTTAGTGTCCCAATTGGCACCCTATTCCCTTTATAGTGCACTACTTTTGACCAGAGCCCTATGACCCCTGGTCAAAAGTAGTGCACTACATAGTGAATAGGGGGCCATTTTGGTGGCGTCACACAGAGTGGGACTGCAGGGTAGTTTAACGAGCCCACCTCAATCTCTGTGTTGTAATTAAGGTTATGCTGCATTTCTTTTAGGAGTCAGAAACGCTGCTGGCTACATGTTGATGAAGGATGCTGATTAATATAGCACAGAGGGGTGTCTGGAACACCAGGCGGAAACATAGCCCTTTTTAATGATTCCTTTTGTATACCAACCCCCTACATTGTCCGTCTTTCTGGGACCATTTAAAATGCTTGGATCCTTTCTGATTGTAATGTGATTTGCTATTTTAAAATATTTGTTTGCGGTTCTAGATCCACCTGAAGAAGCGTGAGCTGGAGAACACTAAGCTGAGTGCAGAGCTGCAGATGCTGAAGGCTGTGGATGTAAACAAGGAGAACACCATCGCTCAGTTCAAAGAGGAGGTGGGACGCCTCCGCTCCTGCCTCACTGAGAAGGAGAAACAACACCAGGAGGTCCTGGCCCAGGCCTCTCCCTTGGTAAGAATCATGATCTTATCATGGCAGCCTCCCAGATCCCTACTTTGGACCAGTGCACTATATAGGTGGTAGGGAATATGGACCGCACACATACAAGAGACTAGAGGCAACACCGTCAAAGCCGCAGAGCAGCGCCCATGGAGCCGTCCTTGCTCAAAGGCAGAGGGTAGACTGGGGATTCGAACTCACAACAAATGTTAATTCCGAGTGTATGATTTGTTCATCCATACCTGTGTATATGTGAGAGAGAAAGATGTGTTTCTCTCCTGGTGTCCCTGTGCATGTATTGACCTCTCTCCCCTGGTGTCCCTGTGTATGTATTGACCTCTCTCCCCTGGTGTCCCTGTGCATGTATCGTTCTTTCTCCCTGGTGTCCCTGTGCATGTATTGACCTCTCTACCCTGGTGTCCCTGTGTATGTATTGACCTCTCTCCCCTGGTGTCCCTGTGCATGTATCGTCCTTTCTCCCTGGTGTCCCTGTGCATGTATTGACCTCTCTACCCTGGTGTCCCTGTGTATGTATTGACCTCTCTACCCTGGTGTCCCTGTGTATGTATTGACCTCTCTACCATGGTGTCCCTGTGTATGTATTGACCTCTCTACCCTGGTGTCCCTGTGTATGTATTGACCTCTCTCCCCTGATGTCCCTGTGCAGAGTGAGCTGAAGGCCATGAAGGAACAGCTTCGTCAGAAGGAAGAGCAGCTTCAGGCCAAACAGCAGCAGGCCTCCATGTTGTCTGCTGAGCTGAGGGACGCGTCCAGCGCCCGCGACCGCACCATGGCTGACCTGTACCGCATGAGGCTGGAGACAGACGCCCTGCAGCAGGGGAAGCAGGAGGCCCTGGCCCAGTGTAGCCGTCTGGAGGGCCTGGTGAAACAGATGAAGGATGACGCCCAGCAGGAGGCGGTAAGGAGGATGCTTGATTTACCGCTCTTCTTTTGACCAGGAGCCATAGGGCTGTTTGAATTTGGGATGTATAATTAGTTTGCACTCGATTTAGCTTGGAGATTGAACTTTTGGGACGATTCCATTTGTCCCGTTATACTGGAAAAAACTAAATCAAGTACAGCTGATATATTTGACAGACTAGTGTCCTGTCCAGGAAGTGTACTCTGGTACATCAAGCTGCCTCACTACAGAAACAGGAGATAGACTAGTGTCCTGTCCAGGGGGTGTCCTGGTACATCAAGTAACCTCACTCTAAAAATAACTGGTAACTGAGCTCCTGTTCTGAATCGGACAAGGTTTACTTGCTCCAATATTTGACAGGTCTGATGTTAACATGAAGTGGCCATCTCTGTTCTCACTGTCCCCCTGTGTGTTGTGTTGTGGGAGCAGCAGGCTAAGTCTGAGGTGTGCAGGGTGGAGGATGAGGCAGGGGCTGACCCAGCCACCGTGGCTGAGCTGCAGAGAGAGGTGGAGGATGAGGCAGGGGCTGACCCAGCCACCGTGGCTGAGCTGCAGAGAGAGGTGGAGGACCTGAAGCTCCGGCTGCACATGGCTGCAGAACACTACAAAGAGAAGTACAAGGAGTGTCAGAGGCTGCAGAGACAGGTGGTCAAGCTCTCTGAACAACCTGGGGTGAGTGACACGCACACACAGGCATGGATACACAGACACACACAGGCATGGATACACAGACACACACACACAGGCATGGATACACAGACACACACACACAGGCATGGATACACAGACACACACAGGCATGGATACACACACACACACACACACACACATCAACATGTGTCTTCATATTGTTTGTGTTTAGGAACTGAGGAAGAACCCAGCAGCTGAGACCATGGCCGTCCCTCTGTCTGTCAGTCCAGACATCTCTGTTCCAGGTACACACACGTTCCCCTCATATATTACTACCAGTGACAAACCCTGAATTAAAACAAGTCCTCCTTTGTTGTAAACCTGTCAGGTCTGGTTTACATGCTAAATGTTTGATTTAAAGTCAATTGAACAGAGTTGAATTAGGGGTCAAAATAACACTTCCATCAGACAAGATGTGCATTTGATCCCAGAGGATAAAACTATTTCTAGGTCCTTGATGTTAAACCTATTGATGGGTCAGTAACGGTCTGTCCTGTGTGTCCCCAGGGAGTCCAGGTTCTGCTGACCCCATGCTGGAGGCCATCATCCAGGAGAAACTCAAAGGTTTCAGCAGAGAGGCATCCGACAGGAGCGACAAGTACAGGAAATGCAAACAGATGCTGAGTGTAAGAACTCTTCTTGGCTTCCTGTCTGGTGTGTTCCTCATCGTATTGTCACCAGTTCTTGCATAGTCGACCAGAGCAACCAATCAATCTAAAAATATAGAAAGAGAACACTGTTTCCCCAAAGGTGACAGTTTTTCCTCACTTCCAAGAGGTTCTGGTTTGAATAGGTGACCAGAGTCGGTGACCAGAGTGTTATTGTCTCTCTAGGAGGAGAAGGAGAGTAGCTACATGTTGTGACCAGAGTGTTGTCTCTCTAGGAGGAGAAGGAGCGTAGCTACATGTTGTGACCAGAGTGTTGTTGTCTCTCTAGGAGGAGAAGGAGAGTAGCTACATGTTGTGACCAGAGTGTTGTTGTCTCTCTAGGAGGAGAAGGAGAGTAGCTACATGTTGTGACCAGAGTGTTGTTGTCTCTCTAGGAGGAGAAGGAGAGTAGCTACATATTGTGACCAGAGTGTTGTTGTCTCTCTGGGAGGAGAAGGAGAGTAGCTACATGTTGTGACCAGAGTGTTGTCTCTCTAGGAGGAGAAGGAGAGTAGCTACATATTGTGACCAGAGTGTTGTTGTCTCTCTAGGAGGAGAAGGAGAGTAGCTACATATTGTGACCAGAGTGTTGTCTCTCTAGGAGGAGAAGGAGAGGAGCTACATATTGTGACCAGAGTGTTGTCTCTCTAGGAGGAGAAGGAGAGTAGCTACATGTTGTGACCAGAGTGTTGTTGTCTCTCTAGGAGGAGAAGGAGAGTAGCTACATGTTGTGACCAGAGTGTTGTCTCTAGGAGGAGAAGGAGAGTAGCTACATATTGTGACCAGAGTGTTGTCTCTCTAGAAGGAGAAGGAGAGTAGCTACATGTTGTGACCAGAGTGTTGTTGTCTCTCTAGGAGAAGAAGGAGAGTAGCTACATGTTGTGACCAGAGTGTTGTTGTCTCTCTAGGAGGAGAAGGAGAGTAGCTACATGTTGTGACCAGAGTGTTGTCTCTCTAGGAGGAGAAGGAGAGTAGCTACATATTGTGACCAGAGTGTTGTCTCTCTAGGAGAAGGAGAGTAGCTACATGTTGTGACCAGAGTGTTGTTGTCTCTCTAGGAGGAGAAGGAGAGTAGCTACATGTTGTGACCAGAGTGTTGTTGTCTCTCTAGGAGGAGAAGGAGAGTAGCTACATGTTGTGACCAGAGTGTTGTTGTCTCTCTAGGAGGAGAAGGAGAGTAGCTACATGTTGTGACCAGAGTGTTGTCTCTCTAGGAGGAGAAGGAGAGTAGCTACATATTGTGACCAGAGTGTTGTCTCTCTAGGAGGAGAAGGAGAGTAGCTACATGTTGTGACCAGAGTGTTATTGTCTCTCTGGGAGGAGAAGGAGAGTAGCTACATGTTGTGACCAGAGTGTTGTCTCTCTAGGAGGAGAAGGAGAGTAGCTACATGTTGTGACCAGAGTGTTGTTGTCTCTCTAGGAGGAGAAGGAGAGTAGCTACATGTTGTGACCAGAGTGTTGTTGTCTCTCTAGGAGGAGAAGGAGAGTAGCTACATGTTGTGACCAGAGTGTTGTTGTCTCTCTAGGAGGAGAAGGAGAGTAGCTACATGTTGTGACCAGAGTGTTGTCTCTCTAGGAGGAGAAGGAGAGTAGCTACATGTTGTGACCAGAGTGTTATTGTCTCTCTAGGAGGAGAAGGAGAGTAGCTACATATTGTGACCAGAGTGTTGTCTCTCTAGGAGGAGAAGGAGAGTAGCTACATGTTGTGACCAGAGTGTTGTCTCTCCAGGAGGAGAAGGAGCGTAGCTACATGTTGTGACCAGAGTGTTGTCTCTCTAGGAGGAGAAGGAGAGTAGCTACATGTTGTGACCAGAGTGTTGTCTCTCTAGGAGGAGAAGGAGCGTAGCTGCATGTTTGCTGATGAGCTGGCCAAGATGGAGGTGAAGCTGAGGGAGCAGCTGAAGACCAACGGCAGCCTGAAGCTGCAGCTGGCAGCCGAGGAGGACCGCTATAAGGTACATTGTAGAGCAGTACTACAGAGACGTCTGAGATCAGCTGGGGAAGACCACTATCAGGTACAGGATAGATTCTGTAGATACCTGTCTAGGAGGGCTACTACCAGGTACATTGTAGACTATGTAGAGCAGTACACAGATCTGAGATCACCAGAGGAGGATCATATATTGTCAGTTGAGCTTCTGTTTCCTCAAACCCAAAACTGACATGTCTGGGACCAGGCTAGGAGAATCACTACCAGGTCAGTGTAGAGTAGGGTTACAGACAGGTCTGGGACCAGGCTAGGATAATCACTACCAGGTCAGTGTAGAGTAGGGTTACAGACAGGTCTGGGACCAGGCTAGGAGAATCACTACCAGGTCAGTGTAGAGTAGGGTTACAGACAGGTCTGGGACCAGGCTAGGAGAATCACTACCAGGTCAATGTAGAGTAGGGTTACAGACAGGTCTGGGACCAGGCTAGGAGAATCACTACCAGGTCAGTGTAGAGTAGGGTTACAGACAGGTCTGGGACCAGGCTAGGAGAATCACTACCAGGTCAGTGTAGAGCAGGACTCTCCTACTCCAGTCCTGGAGAGCTAGATAGTTCAAGTGATGAGAAGCCTGGTCCCAGATCAGAATGTTTTATCCAACCTCCTCTCCCTATCATTGTCATGCCATGATATAGCCTGGTCCCAGATCTGGATGTGATAGTGATGTAGCCATCTCCTCTGACTTATCATAGTCATGCCAAAGCACACACAGGTCTGGGACCAGGCTAGAATCAGAGCAGATAAATAGATATCAGTCCAGTTGAAGGCCAACTCCAGGGACAGTTGTGTTGATGGGCAGAGTCCGTTCAAAGGAAGGTTTTATTATTGTTTGTGAGTTCTGGAGACCGCCAGGTTCGGACTCTGAAGTTGTGTCCCAAATGGGACCCTATCCTTGTATAGTGCACTAGACCAGGGCCTGATGACTCCTTGCTGTCCCCAGTCCACCTGACCGTGCTGCTGCTCCAGTTTCAACTGTTCTGCCTTATTATTATTCGACCATGCTGGTCATTTATGAACATTTGAATATCTTGGCCATGTTCTGTTATAATCTCCACCCGGCACAGCCAGAAGAGGACTGGCCACCCCTCATAGCCTGGTTCCTCTCTAGGTTTCTTCCTAGGTTTTGGCCTTTCTAGGGAGTTTTTCCTAGCCACCGTGCTTCTACACCTGCATTGCTTGCTGTTTGGGGTTTTAGGCTGGGTTTCTGTACAGCACTTTGAGATATCAGCTGATGTACGAAGGGCTATATAAATAAATTTGATTTGAAATAAATTTGATCTGTAGGGCTTTGGACAACAGTATTGCACTATATAGAGAACAGTGTGCCGTTTGGGACACACCCACGGAGATAGCCAGGGACGGGGTTGGACTGAGGACTCCTGTTGCCTGACTAATGCAGGAGTTGGCTTTGTTCAGTGTCTCTGTGGAATTCAAACGGCATGTTCTGGTCTGAAGTCCCTCCTGGTGTAAATCTACTGTCTGAACAGGAACTGTCAAGGCCTTTTTATAGCTGCTATCAATTCATTGTTCGTCACTAGAGGTTAAAACTCCATGAAGGGAAAAATTAGTTCTGCTTTCAAGTGTACTTTTTGACAAAGGAGCTAAGATGAGTCTGATGTTTATTTGATATCAAATCATTTTCTCAACACCCATAATTTTAAATTGATGTCTCCTCCATGTCTCCTGACTGTCTCCTCCATGTCTCCTGACTGTCTCCTCCATGTCTCCTCCATGTCTCCTGTCTGTCTCCTCCATGTCTCCTGACTGTCTCCTCCATGTCTCCTCCATGTCTCCTGACTGTCTCCTCCATGTCTCCTGACTGTCTCCTCCATGTCTCCTGACTGTCTCCTCCATGTCTTCTGACTGTCTCCTCCATGTCTCCTGTCTCCTCCATGTCTCCTGACTCCTCCATGTCTCCTGACTGTCTCCTCCATGTCTCCTGACTGTCTCCTCCATGTCTCCTGACTGTCTCCTCCATGTCTCCTGACTGTCTCCTGACTGTCTCCTCCATGTCTCCTCCATGTCTCCTGACTGTCTCCCTCCATGTCTCCTGACTGTCTCCTCCATGTCTCCTGACTGTCTCCTCCATGTCTCCTCCATGTCTCCTGACTGTCTCCTGTCTGTCTCCTCCATGTCTCCTGACTGTCTCCTCCATGTCTCCTGACTGTCTCCTCCATGTCTCCTGACTGTCTCCTCCATGTCTCCTGTCTCCTCCATGTCTCCTGACTCCTCCATGTCTCCTGACTGTCTCCTCCATGTCTCCTGTCTGTCTCCTCCATGTCTCCTGACTGTCTCCTGTCTGTCTCCTCCATGTCTCCTGACTGTCTCCCTCTTACAGAGTCAGGTGGCTGAGAAGGGGCGTGCGCTGAAAGAACTGAAGGACACTCTGTCCGCTCTGATGAAGGACAAGGAGAGACTTGAGGAGGTTAGTATAGTTGGGGAAGTTAGTAAGTATAGCAACACTACACTATAGCTTTAATTTTCCTCCATTCTAGACTTCTCTCTGAACTAAAAACACCCCAAAAGAGCAGCAATTTTCCCCATATCCTAATCTGGCTGGGGTTTAACACATCTCTAATTGGTGAAGTAAAGCAAAGTGACTTCTTATTTTCCATTCAATTACTCTGGACCACAGAGGAGTCCACATTGGGCCCGGGAAACTGCTGAAGGGTAGCTCGCTCGCGTACGCATTCGTCACTAAGAGCAACAAAACGACCCAATTTGAGGTTGAGACTGTCAATTAAATTGGCGTCTGGTTCAAACTTCCAGTAAAACACAAACCTTCCATTGCCTTTTGTAAATGAGAGGATATTCTTTTTTTAATGAATGACTAATTAAACTGTTTGTGAGAGAGAGACGGGGGAGAGAGAGAGAGACAGGGGAGTGAGAGAGAGACAGGGGAGTGAGAGAGAGACGGGGGAGTGAGAGAGAGACGGGGGAGTGAGAGAGAGATGGGGGAGTGAGAGAGAGACGGGGGAGTGAGAGAGAGACGGGGGAGTGAGAGAGAGACGGGGGAGTGAGAGAGAGACGGGGGAGTGAGAGAGAGACGGGGGAGTGAGAGAGAGACGGGGGAGTGAGAGAGAGACGGGGGAGTGAGAGAGAGAGGGGGAGGGAGAGAGAGACGGGGGAGTGAGAGAGAGACGGGGGAGAGAGAGAGAGACGGGGGAGAGAGAGACGGGGGAGAGAGAGAGAGACGGGAGAGACGGGAGAGAGAGAGAGAGAGAGAGAGAGACGGGGGAGAGAGAGAGACGGGGGAGAGAGAGAGAAACGGGAGAGAGAGACAGGGGAGTGAGAGAGAGACGGGGGAGTGAGAGAGAGACGGGGGAGTGAGAGAGAGACGGGGGAGTGAGAGGGAGACGGGGGAGTGAGACACGGGGGGAGAGACGGGGGGAGAGAGAGACGGGGGGGAGAGAGACGGGGGAGAGAGAGACGGGGGAGAGAGAGACGGGGGAGAGAGAGACGGGGGGAGAGAAACTGGGGAGAGAGACATTGGGGGGGAGAGAGAGAGACATTCGGGGGAGAGAGAGAGACATTCAGGGGAGAGAGAGAGAGATGGGGGAGAGAGTGAGACGGGGAGAGAGAGTGAGACGGGAGGAGAGACGGGGGAGAGAGATGGGGGGGCGGGGGGAAGAGAGAGATGGGGGGGAGAGAGAGAGACGGGGGGGAGAGAGAGAGACGGGGGGGAGAGAGACATTGGGGGGGGAGTGAGACGGGGGGGAGAGAGAGAGAGACGGGGGAGAGAGACATTGGGGGGGTAGTGAGACGGGGGGGGAGAGAGAGAGAGAGACAGGGGGAGAGAGAGAGACAGGGGGAGAGAGAGAGACAGGGGGAGAGAGAGAGATGGGGGGAGAGAGAGAGAGACATTGGGGGGGTGAGACGGGGGGAGGGAGAGAGACGGGGAGAGACATTCGGGAGAGAGAGACGGGGAGAGACATTCGGGAGAGAGAGAGAGAGAGAGAGAGAGACAGGGGGAGAGAGAGAGAGACAGGGGGAGAGAGAGAGATGGGGGAGAGAGAGAGAGAGACATTGGGGGGGAGTGAGACGGGGGGAGAGAGAGAGAGATGGGGGAGAGAGAGAGACAGAGACGGGGGGAGAGAGGGAGATGGGGGAGAGGGAGGGTCTGAGCGGAGGGAGGGGGAGGAACTGAGCGGAGGGAGGGGGTGGAGGAAGCGAGAGACCGATGAAGGGAGAGGGACTCAGCGGAGGGAGGGAGCGAGAGACCGATGGAGGGAGAGGGAGGGACCGAGCGGAGGGAGGGAGGGAGAGGGAGGGGCGGAGGGAGGGAGGGAGAGGGAGGGACCGAGCGGAGGGAGGGAGCGTGAGACCGATGGAGGGAGAGGGAGGGACCGAGCAGAGGGAGGGAGGGAGAGAAGGAGCGGGCGGAGGGAGAACGACCATAGTTCTAGGTGCTGCTGTGAGGTGGTTGTGGCCAGTATTGACTCTCCTGGAGAGGAGGGACATAGAAATGTAGCTGAAGTTAGATCTGTAGCTGGCTAACATGCTGACCACACCGAGCGTTGTAAAATAAATGTACACATACATGTTATTCAATCATTGCACTCACACTGCTCGCACGCACCAAGGAGCGTCTGCATTGCCAAGCACTAAAATAGAAGTCAGTTCTATTTGTGATGCTTAACGTGGTGGAAGTCCTGCCTCTCCCATCTCCTCATTGGTTTATAGAAACATATATCCACTTGCCATCACCTCATTGGTTATACCCACGTGGGTGATTGAAAGATGATCTGAGGTCGGTCGGTCGGTCAGTTGTGGTAATACACCTTATTATGAAAGTTAGATGCCAATCGCCATATAAGGTCCAAAGAAGAAAAAGGAGGAGGAGGAGAGATGACTAGAAACTATTCGGTTGATAATTTTTTGTGTGGATTAAAAGTCAGAGTCGAGGACCTTCTGAATTAAAGGTAAAATAACAACTCAATGTTTATATCCCAGGACAAATTAGCTAGCAACAGCAAGCTAGCTAAATCGGACAAATTAGCTAGCAACTGCAAGCTAACTAGCTAAATTGGCATAAATGTTGAATGCTTTTCGACCTGTCCCCAAATGAATATAATTGGTTGAGTTTGTTTTGATATTTCAACCTGGGTGCGTGTCCGGTCCGGACATGGTGTCTGTGTTTTCTTCTCAGGACCAGCTACACTTTGAGTCATGTTTCAGGCATGGTACTTCTTAGCATCAAAAGATCAGATTTACAATATATGAATACATTTTCTCCACAAGATAGCACTGTTCTGTTAGAGAAAATACAAGATCAGTTATTTTAAAAGATTCTCTTTCCAATCCTAAATATATAATAATGTAATAGTGTCTGTTGTCTTGTCTGTCCCCACCAGGATCTCCAGACGAGTGCTGGTGCTGGTAGGAAGACGGAGGCTGTAGTGTCAGAGGAGATGAGAATTCAGTCTGTGTTCCTGCAGTATCCCCTGCCCTACCCCCAGGATGCCCCCACTCCACTGCTGGTCCCCCAGAGCCCCACACAGCTGCACTTTGGGAACCCCTACTCCACCTCAGATGCAAGAGGTTGGCCCCCCCCCCTTACTAACCCTACTCCACCTCAGTCACATTTCAGTTTAATATGAGAGGTTGTTGTCCCCCCTTACTAACCCTACTCCACCTCAGTCACATTTCAGTTTAATATGACAGGTTGCCCCCCCCCCCCTTACTAACCCTACTCCACCTCAGTCACATTTCAGTTTAATATGAGAGGTTGTCCCCCCCCCCTTACTAACCCTACTCCACCTCAGTCACATTTCAGTTTAATATGAGAGGTTGTTGTCCCCCCCTTACTAACCCTACTCCACCTCAGTCACATTTCAGTTTAATATGAGAGGTTGTCCCCCCCCCTTACTAACCCTACTCCACCTCAGTCAGATTTCAGTTTAATATGAGAGGTTGTCCCCCCCCCTTACTAACCCTACTCCACCTCAGATGCAAGAGGTTGGCCCCCCCCCCTTACTAACCCTACTCCACCTCAGTCACATTTCAGTTTAATATGAGAGGTTGCCCCCCCCCCCCCCCCTTACTAACCCTACTCCACCTCAGTCACATTTCAGTTTAATATGAGAGGTTGTCCCCCCCCCCTTACTAACCCTACTCCACCTCAGTCACATTTCAGTTTAATATGAGAGGTTGTCCCCCCCCCCTTACTAACCCTACTCCACCTCAGTCACATTTCAGTTTAATATGAGAGGTTGTCCCCCCCCCTTACTAACCCTACTCCACCTCAGTCAGATTTCAGTTTAATATGAGAGGTTGTCCCCCCCCCTTACTAACCCTACTCCACCTCAGTCACATTTCAGTTTAATATGACAGGTTGCCCCCCCCCCCCTTACTAACCCTACTCCACCTCAGTCACATTTCAGTTTAATATGAGAGGTTGTCCCCCCCCCCTTACTAACCCTACTCCACCTCAGTCACATTTCAGTTTAATATGAGAGGTTGTTGTCCCCCCCTTACTAACCCTACTCCACCTCAGTCACATTTCAGTTTAATATGAGAGGTTGTCCCCCCCCCTTACTAACCCTACTCCACCTCAGTCAGATTTCAGTTTAATATGAGAGGTTGTCCCCCCCCCTTACTAACCCTACTCCACCTCAGATGCAAGAGGTTGGCCCCCCCCCCTTACTAACCCTACTCCACCTCAGTCACATTTCAGTTTAATATGAGAGGTTGCCCCCCCCCCCCCCCCTTACTAACCCTACTCCACCTCAGTCACATTTCAGTTTAATATGAGAGGTTGTCCCCCCCCCCTTACTAACCCTACTCCACCTCAGTCACATTTCAGTTTAATATGAGAGGTTGTCCCCCCCCCTTACTAACCCTACTCCACCTCAGTCAGATTTCAGTTTAATATGAGAGGTTGTCCCCCCCCCTTACTAACCCTACTCCACCTCAGTCACATTTCAGTTTAATATGAGAGGTTGTTGTCCCCCCCTTACTAACCCTACTCCACCTCAGTCACATTTCAGTTTAATATGAGAGGTTGTCCCCCCCCCCCTTACTAACCCTACTCCACCTCAGTCACATTTCAGTTTAATATGAGAGGTTGTCCCCCCCCCCTTACTAACCCTACTCCACCTCAGTCACATTTCAGTTTAATATGAGAGGTTGTCCCCCCCCCCCCCTTACTAACCCTACTCCACCTCAGTCACATTTCAGTTTAATATGAGAGGTTGTCCCCCCCCCCTTACTAACCCTACTCCACCTCAGTCACATTTCAGTTTAATATGAGAGGTTGTTGTCCCCCCCCCTTACTAACCCTACTCCACCTCAGTCACATTTCAGTTTAATATGAGAGGTTGTTGTCCCACCCCCCCTTACTAACCCTACTCCACCTCAGTCACATTTCAGTTTAATATGAGAGGTTGCCCCCCCCCCCCTTACTAACCCTACTCCACCTCAGTCACATTTCAGTTTAATATGAGAGGTTGTTCCCCCCCCTTACTAACCCTACTCCACCTCAGTCACATTTCAGTTTAATATGAGAGGTTGTTGTCCCACCCCCCCTTACTAACCCTACTCCACCTCAGTCACATTTCAGTTTAATATGAGAGGTTGCCCCCCCCCCCCTTACTAACCCTACTCCACCTCAGTCACATTTCAGTTTAATATGAGAGGTTGTTCCCCCCCCTTACTAACCCTACTCCACCTCAGTCACATTTCAGTTTAATATGAGAGGTTGTCCCCCCCCCCCCCCCCTTACTAACCCTACTCCACCTCAGTCACATTTCAGTTTAATATGAGAGGTTGTCCCCCCCCCTTACTAACCCTACTCCACCTCAGTCAGATTTCAGTTTAATATGAGAGGTTGTCCCCCCCCCTTACTAACCCTACTCCACCTCAGTCACATTTCAGTTTAATATGAGAGGTTGTCCCCCCCCCCTTACTAACCCTACTCCACCTCAGTCACATTTCAGTTTAATATGAGAGGTTGTTGTCCGTCCCCCCCCTTACTAACCCTACTCCACCTCAGTCACATTTCAGTTTAATATGAGAGGTTGTCCCCCCCCCCCCCCTTACTAACCCTACTCCACCTCAGTCACATTTCAGTTTGTTTAATATGAGAGGTTGTCCCCCCCCCTTACTAACCCTACTCCACCTCAGTCACATTTCAGTTTAATATGAGAGGTTGTCCCCCCCCCCCCCCCCCCCCCCCTTACTAACCCTACTCCACCTCAGTCACATTTCAGTTTAATATGAGAGGTTGGTCCCCCCCCCCCCTTACTAACCCTACTCCACCTCAGTCACATTTCAGTTTAATGAGAGGTTGTCCCCCCCCTTACTAACCCTACTCCACCTCAGTCACATTTCAGTTTAATATGAGAGGTTGCCCCCCCCCCCCCTTACTAACCCTACTCCACCTCAGTCACATTTCAGTTTAATATGAGAGGTCGCCCCCCCCCCCTTACTAACCCTACTCCACCTCAGTCACATTTCAGTTTAATATGAGAGGTTGTCCCCCCCCCCCCTTACTAACCCTACTCCACCTCAGTTACATTTCAGTTTAATATGAGAGGTTGTTGTCCCCCCCCCCTTACTAACCCTACTCCACCTCAGTCACATTTCAGTTTAATATGAGAGGTTGTTGTCCGTCCCCCCCCTTACTAACCCTACTCCACCTCAGTCACATTTCAGTTTAATATGAGAGGTTGGTCCCCCCCCCCCCTTACTAACCCTACTCCACCTCAGTCAGATTTCAGTTTAATATGAGAGGTTGTCCCCCCCCCCCTTACTAACCCTACTCCACCTCAGTCACATTTCAGTTTAATATGAGAGGTTGTCCCCCCCCCTTACTAACCCTACTCCACCTCAGTCACATTTCAGTTTAATATGAGAGGTTGGTCCCCCCCCTTACTAACCCTACTCCACCTCAGTACCTGGAAAATTATTCAATATGCTAACGTAGGATATAGAAACGCCGGTAACTTTCCCAGGTTTTCCAGCAATCCCGGTTGAAGGATTCCTGGATTTCCTGATTCTGAGAATTATCCAACTGGGAATTTTGAGAAAGCGGAATTTTTCAACCCTAATATGCTTCTATTCTTTTTGACCCTCTCTTCCCCATCACTCTAGACGGAGCGGACGGGGAGTTCTCTGATGACCTGCTGCCCCGCCTTCCTCCTGTGGGCCCCCCCTCCTGGGATAGTAACGTGGTCTGCATCCAGCCAGCACGCAACCTCAGCCGGCCCGACGGCCTGGAGGACCCAGAGGAGCAGCAGAACAACAACAATGTGAGTCAGCTAGTCTGAGAACAACAACGGTAGTCAGCTAGTCTGAGAACAACAACGGTAGTCAGCTAGTCTGAGAACAACAACAATGTGAGTCAGCTAGTCTGAGAACAACAACAATGTGAGTCAGCTAGTCTGAGAACAACAACGGTAGTCAGCTAGTCTGAGAACAACAACGGTAGTCAGCTAGTCTGAGGACAACAACGGTAGTCAGCTAGTCTGAGAACAACAACGGTAGTTAGCTAGTCTGAGGACAACAACGGTAGTCAGCTAGTCTGAGAGGACAACAACGGTAGTCAGCTAGTCTGAGAACAACAACGGTAGTTAGCTAGTCTGAGAACAACAACGGTAGTTAGCTAGTCTGAGGACAACAACGGTAGTCAGCTAGTCTGAGAGGACAACAACGGTAGTCAGCTAGTCTGAGAACAACAACGGTAGTCAGCTAGTCTGAGAACAACAACGGTAGTCAGCTAGTCTGAGAACAACAACGGTAGTCAGCTAGTCTGAGAACAACAACGGTAGTCAGCTAGTCTGAGGACAACAACGGTAGTCAGCTAGTCTGAGGACAACAACGGTAGTTAGCTAGTCTGAGGACAACAACGGTAGTCAGCTAGTCTGAGAACAACAACGGTAGTCAGCTAGTCTGAGAACAACAACGGTAGTCAGCTAGTCTGAGGACAACAACGGTAGTCAGCTAGTCTGAGGACAACAACGGTAGTCAGCTAGTCTGAGAACAACAACGGTAGTCAGCTAGTCTGAGGACAACAACGGTAGTCAGCTAGTCTGAGGACAACAACGGTAGTCAGCTAGTCTGAGGACAACAACGGTAGTCAGCTAGTCTGAGGACAACAACGGTAGTCAGCTAGTCTGAGAACAACAACGGTAGTTAGCTAGTCTGAGGACAACAACGGTAGTCAGCTAGTCTGAGAACAACAACAACGGTAGTCAGCTAGTCTGAGAACAACAACGGTAGTCAGCTAGTCTGAGAACAACAACGGTAGTCAGCTAGTCTGAGAACAACAACGGTAGTCAGCTAGTCTGAGAACAACAACGGTAGTCAGCTAGTCTGAGGACAACAACGGTAGTCAGCTAGTCTGAGGACAACAACGGTAGTTAGCTAGTCTGAGGACAACAACGGTAGTCAGCTAGTCTGAGAACAACAACGGTAGTCAGCTAGTCTGAGAACAACAACGGTAGTCAGCTAGTCTGAGAACAACAACGGTAGTCAGCTAGTCTGAGGACAACAACGGTAGTCAGCTAGTCTGAGGACAACAACGGTAGTTAGCTAGTCTGAGGACAACAACGGTAGTCAGCTAGTCTGAGAACAACAACGGTAGTCAGCTAGTCTGAGAACAACAACGGTAGTCAGCTAGTCTGAGAACAACAACGGTAGTCAGCTAGTCTGAGGACAACAACGGTAGTCAGCTAGTCTGAGGACAACAACGGTAGTCAGCTAGTCTGAGAACAACAACGGTAGTCAGCTAGTCTGAGGACAACAACGGTAGTCAGCTAGTCTGAGAACAACAACAACGGTAGTCAGCTAGTCTGAGAACAACAACGGTAGTCAGCTAGTCTGAGAACAACAACGGTAGTCAGCTAGTCTGAGAACAACAACGGTAGTCAGCTAGTCTGAGAACAACAACGGTAGTCAGCTAGTCTGAGAACAACAACGGTAGTCAGCTAGTCTGAGGACAACAACGGTAGTCAGCTAGTCTGAGGACAACAACGGTAGTCAGCTAGTCTGAGAACAACAACGGTAGTCAGCTAGTCTGAGAACAACAACGGTAGTCAGCTAGTCTGAGAACAACAACAACGGTAGTCAGCTAGTCTGAGAACAACAACGGTAGTCAGCTAGTCTGAGAACAACAACGGTAGTCAGCTAGTCTGAGAACAACAACGGTAGTCAGCTAGTCTGAGAACAACAACGGTAGTCAGCTAGTCTGAGGACAACAACGGTAGTCAGCTAGTCTGAGGACAACAACGGTAGTCAGCTAGTCTGAGAACAACAACGGTAGTCAGCTAGTCTGAGAACAACAACGGTAGTCAGCTAGTCTGAGAACAACAACAACGGTAGTCAGCTAGTCTGAGAACAACAACGGTAGTCAGCTAGTCTGAGAACAACAACGGTAGTCAGCTAGTCTGAGAACAACAACGGTAGTCAGCTAGTCTGAGAACAACAACAACGGTAGTCAGCTAGTCTGAGAACAACAACGGTAGTCAGCTAGTCTGAGGACAACAACGGTAGTCAGCTAGTCTGAGGACAACAACGGTAGTCAGCTAGTCTGAAAAAATCCACAATGTCAGTTTGTCTGCCTTAAAGATAGACCAGAGGAGGCTGGTGATGGGAGGACAGCTCCTAGTAATAATTGGAGATGAATAAAGTGTACGTTATGAAAGCATGTTTGATACTGTTACCTTCATTACAGCCTTACAGCTGTCCTCTGATTTAAGTGACACCAGCCTCCAATGAGGTTCTCAGTGATATGTTGCATCATACACAGTGGGAGGAGGATTTCTGCTTCAACAGTTGTGTGTGATAGATAGTATTTCTGAAGTAGTTTTCTACCCTCCACCACAGGGCAATGCCAATGAACAGCCTGCAGCAACTACTGAACCCCACAGCCCATTCTTAAATGATGGACAGACTCCACTTGGCTTTGAGTCCAGGTAACACACACATACACACTCTGAAGGCCTGCACTCCCCAAAATGCATTGAAGTTGGTCTCTCACCCCAGCACAGCAGCTTCCCAGCTCCAACCTGTGTAAAGTCTTTGTTCTGTAATGTAGGTGTTATCATGAGTGGCCCAGCTAGTGGCCCACCCACGTAGAGTAGACCCCCTGACAGATGGTCTTTATTAGCCTGTTAGCTGTCCTGCTCTGCTCCCTCTGCCAACATCATCACTTGGCCGCTCATTAACCCAACGCGCTCTCAATACCTTCTCTCCCTGTTGCTCTCTCAAAACCTTCTGTCTGTCGCTCTCTCAAAACCATCTCTCTCTGTCGCTCTCTCAATACCTTCTCTCTTGGTTGCTCTCAATACCTTCTCTCCTGGTTGCTCTCTCAATACACTTTCTCCTGGTTGCTCTCTCAATACCTTCTCTCCCTGTTGCCCTCTCTCCTTCTCTCCCTGTTGCCCTCTCAATACCTTCTCTCCCTGTTGCTCTCTCAATACCTTCTCTCCTGGTTGCTCTCTCAATACCTTCTCTCTTGGTTGCTCTCTCAATACCTTCTCTCCCTGTTGCTCTCTCAATACCTTCTCTCCTGGTTGCTCTCTCAATACCTTCTCTCCCTGTTTCTCTCTCAATACCTTCTCTCCCTGTTGCCCTCTCAATACCTTCTCTCCCTGTTGCCCTCTCTCCTTCTCTCCCTAACCTTACTTTGTTTCTTTCCCCATCTCTTCCTTCTCCTTCTCACTCCATTCTCTCTCTCCGTCTCTCCTCTGTGCAGTGTGAACGTCCACATGCGCTGTCCACTGTGTGAGTTGATCTTCCCGCCCAACTACGACCAGAGTAAGTTTGTGGAGCATGTAGAGAGCCACTGGAAGGTGTGCCCCATGTGCAGCGAGCAGTTCCCCCTCGACTGTGACCAGAAGGTCTTTGAGAACCACGTGCTCACCCACTTTGACTCCGCCAACGTGCTCAACTTTGACTAAAAACCTCATCCCCGCTACAACCCTCTGTCAGTCGCCACTGAAATGAAACTGCCTTGCTCTTTTCCCCTGACACATGTAACAGGTGTGACGATCTCATTCTGATTCACCTTTAGGACCGGTGGCGTTTTGATGAGCGTCTTTTATTAACTAGGGAAACGGTCTTCTTATTCGGCAGTGTGATTGGTGCTCTGATTTGATGTATAATTCAGACCAGGGATACATATATCTGTGTGAATCAGTCTTTAATATGAAGTGTCCCATTTTATTTGTTATTCCTCTGATTGTATTAGTGAGATGTTATGGCTGTGCTCATCTCTGACCCCTCGGATCAGTCCCAGACACTACTAGACTATGTGAAGTCAGGGAAAGTAAGCTACATCATACATGCATTTCAACTGTTCCAACCCAAATGCTTTCCCCTGAGCTTCATAGTCAAATTCAGGTATTCATGATGTTTAGAAAGCAGCCACCTCGCTGCACTATATGCAGACAGACGGGACAAATCATTTGCTTCTAAACCTGATTATTATATTATCTTTAAATCATCTATTGTAGAATAATCTTTTAAGAGCCAACGGCGTTATAAGCTTTTTCAGTATGTCTGGTTAGAAAGAGCTGTTATATTTTAGTGTCAGTTGATTCTCATGATTTAGTCCACTGGTTTGGTTGTCTGAATAAAGAAGTCATGTTTCACCTTTCGCTACTGATTAACATGCATGCCAGGATTCTGTTATTTCACAATTATACAAAACCTTTGATTTCTTTGAGTCCCATGTAATGAAATCTTAACTAATAAAGTCTGTTTGGAACAATATAGAGTATCAGACTATAATATAGCCACTTACTTCCATGCCTCGTACACATACATACTCAGACCTGGGTCTCAATGTAAAACATCTGTAATGGTGCAGAAATGTCCAGGAACACAGAGGCAGTTGTATTGTAATCACAGCTACATTCCTAAAGCAGCTAGTTTTGTACATCAGTCAGTTACTAAACAACCTCTGCTGTTGCCTTAGTTTATAGGGGTGGCAGGTAGCCTAGTGGTTAGAGCCAGTAACCAAAATGTTGCTAGATGGAATCCTCGAGCTGACAAGGTAAAAATCTGTCGTTCTGCCTCTGAACAAGGCAACACACTGTTCCCCGGTAGGCCGTCAGTGTGTTGCCTCTGAACAAGGCAGTTAACACACTGTTCCCCGGTAGGCCGTCAGTGTGTTGCCTCTGAACAAGGCAGTTAACACACTGTTCCCCGGTAGGCCGTCAGTGTAAATAAGAATGTTCTTTAACGGACTTGCCTAGTAAAATAAATAAATATATAGGATACATACACACAGTCATCATTCTCCAGAAACATATGAAAATATAATTTAATGCACTTGACACAATACATTTACTATACACAATATATCAAATACTTCCCTCCATATGGCAGTATAATACTGTCAATGACCATCTACATCATGCATTCCAAATGGCACCCTATTCCCTATTTAATGCACTACTTTTGACCAGAGCCATATGGACTATAGAGGGAATAGGCTACCATTTGGGACGCAGCCTTAACGTGTAGTTCCATAAGGACATTGATTTCCGTGATGTTTTGATTGGGTTGTTGATTAGTCCCTTGCTCTCTCTGATCACCAGTATGACACAGTACCGTTTATTAGACTACATAGAGGCTAGAGGGACAAAATACCAGAATTGAGATCTGGCCATTTTTATTTTGACAAGAATGTCTACTGTAACTCAAGTTAGCCATTCCTGAAGCTATACACAGATACTTACGGGATTGGAACTCAATCTTGTGGTCTACAATTCAAGGCAACCAGATACATAATCTCAACCCAGGAAACACTGGAGACCTGAACAAATGGAAAACTCCTTGGAAAGGTTGAGTACTTCCAGTCTGGCTCTCTCTAGTTCCTGTGACTGCTACATGTCAGGTTGGTGTGTGCAGCAGCAGCAGAGAGGTGGAGTACTTCCAGTCTGGCTCTCTCTAGTTCCTGTGACTGCTACATGTCAGGTTGGTGTGTGCAGCAGCAGCAGAGAGGTGGAGTACTTCCAGTCTGGCTCTCTCTAGTTCCTGTGACTGCTACATGTCAGGTTGGTGTGCAGCAGCAGCAGAGAGGTGGAGTACTTCCAGTCTGGCTCTCTCTAGTTCCTGTGACTGCTACATGTCAGGTTGGTGTGTGCAGCAGCAGCAGAGAGGTGGAGTACTTCCAGTCTGGCTCTCTCTAGTTCCTGTGACTGCTACATGTCAGGTTGGTGTGTGCAGCAGCAGCAGAGAGGTGGAGTACTTCCAGTCTGGCTCTCTCTAGTTCCTGTGACTGCTACATGTCAGGTTGGTGTGTGCAGCAGCAGCAGAGAGGTGGAGTACTTCCAGTCTGGCTCTCTCTAGTTCCTGTGACTGCTACATGTCAGGTTGGTGTGTGCAGCAGCAGAGTTATTGGCAACTGGTTACTACAAAGTGCTTAAATGCTTCACCCGGCTTTGGCGAAGAGGATAACTGCTCAGCACCCTAGAATGGAAGGGTTCTGGATAACTGGGACTGCTGTGACACCCAACCCCAAGATTCCAGTGAACAGCATAACAGCTGACTCTAAAATACTTTGTGTTTCCCAAATGGCTCCCTATATAGTGCACTACTTTTGTTTGACCTGGACCCACATGGCTCTAGTCAAAAGTAGTGCGCTATATAGGGAATACGGTGCCGTTTGGGACGCATCCTATCAGAACACACAGGCAGGATTGTGGTGCTGAAATGCTTGTGGTGAATTTTCACCTGAGTCTTTTAGTTCTAAAACACAAAACAAGTTGAGTGAAAATCCTGGCAAAGTGAATCATAAAAATACACTTTCAGAACAGAACACAAAATATAAGAGCTTACTATTTTACACCTGATTATGAAAGTTTATACATCTTTCAGGAATATATCGTCATCTTTGACAAACATTCAGATTTTGTGATGGTGTGGTGGTGATGCTTGCTTTCTCCCCTGGCCTCACCACTCTCATGCCTCTTCTTTTCAAACACAGCATTACCTGAACACTCAAGTCAAATTCATTGGGTTGCAACGTACACAACATATCTGTATGTAAATGTTTTGCTCTGCTGAACAGCCCAGAAGCATGGCTGTGAACCTTGACTCATGGTGATGTCAAGACCATTGGGAACTCGCAGGGAAAAAACGGATCAAATCATGACGTCAGTGATTTTCAGGTCGGAAAGTCAGAGCTCTAGAAAGATGCCAGAGTTTCCGAGTTGGATGACCGTTCGGAATTCCCAGTCACAAAAAGAAAAGATCCCTGCGCTGGGAGAGTTCCGAGGTGTTTTGAACGTGGCAATACGCGCTCTTTCAAACGCATCATCATCTTAACATCAAGCCCTATGTGCCAAAAACATTATCAAAAAGACACATGATCGCTCAAATGTGAGAAAGTAAACAGCTGTGAAGAAAATACATTCCAAAACAATGATTAAAAAATATATATATATCTATACAAATGAGGTGATTTTAAAGCATGCAATAAAAGAGTAGTGTACTGGGTCCATAGAAACAGAATCACTAGAACAGGATGATGTTCAAGGGATTCTATTTCTGTGGGGACGGTGCTACTGCTGCATCTTGTGGATGTGGGCGGAGACTGGCGGGTGGAAGTTGATGGTGTGGTGCCTCAGGCCCTGGGACGTCTTGTAGCTCTTCCCACAGCGGCACTTGAAGGGCTTGCGGATGTGGACCTGTGTCCGGTGGCCGTTCTTGGCGTGGTACTTGATCCCGTTCACATTCTGAATGAGGGGGAGGGGACAGTACAGAGTGGAAGAGGGCAGAGTAAGCTAAGTCTGAATTAGTCCAGTGTTCACCAACTCCAGTCCTGGGGTGCTACTGGGTGTGTACAGGGCCCTTTGATCTAGCCCTGATTCACACATCTGATTCAAAAATTCAACCAATCAGGGTCTTCGACTGGATTTGGAGAACACTGGATCTCCTATCTCCTATAACAGTCATGAGTCTCTCACCACACTACAGTACCCTAGATTCACCTAGAGATGTCTTCAGTCAACTAAACCTGAGTCAGCGCTCTACACAGCTCTTTGCATGTTTACTGTACAGCCTAGTGAGAATATAATAAAATTATACTTGATCATTTCTACATCTCGTAAAGGATTCAACAATATTTGTCCAGATGTCAGCTGATCTAACTCAACATCCTTCATCTCTGCGTGCTTCCTGTACAGCCTAGAGCAGGCCTGTCAATTTCATTTAGCCCCGGGGGCCGCATTCGGTCTTCAGCACTCTCCGGGGGCTGCACGGAAAATATATTTCCTCACTGTAAAAATGTGCAAAACAATTGTCCTATACTTTTTTATACTCCCTGACTGTCTAGCTTTCACTTGGGTGATTATCAGTGAGCTGGACACAGTCAAGATACTGTATGAATGTAGGTACAATATCATTTGTACGCAGTTTCAAAATGGTTTTACTCATTTTAAAGTATATTGAGTTCACAGGAGACTGCTGAGGAGAGGACGGCTCATAATAACGTCTGTAACAGAGGAAATGGAATGGCATCAAACACCTGGAAACCATGGAAACCATGTGATTGATGTATTTGATACCGTTCCACTAAGCTGGTTGAGAGAATGCCAAGAGTGTACAAAGTTGTCATCAAGGCAAAGGGTGGCTATTTTGAAGAAACTCAAATATATTTGTTTAACAGTTTTTTGGTTACTACATGACTCCATATGTGTTATTTCATAGTTTTGAAGTCTTCACTATTATTCTACAATTTATAAAATAGTAAAAATAAAGAAAAACCCTTGAATGAGTAGGTGTCCAAACTTTTGACTGGTACTGTATATATGATGTTTCTTGTACAGCCTAGAGTCTACTACTAACTATATATCATGTTTCTTGTACAGCCTAGTCTACTACTATATATTATGTTTCTTGTACAGCCTAGTCTACTACTAACTATATATCATGTTTCTTGTACAGCCTAGAGTCTACTACTAACTATATATCATGTTTCTTGTACAGCAGGATGTCTGCAGGTTTAATGTTTTTCCTTTCAAATAAGACCTAGACAATCAGGTGAGGGGAGAACAGGGGTGGAGGGAACACCCGCAGACACTCGTCCCTCCGTGGAATGAGTTTGACACGTGTTCTAGAGTCTACTAACTGTGTCATCAGCCATAACCCTGTCATTCACATCAGCAATGCCATTTTCTCAAGCTGAGCACCATTTATCCCGGACACACAGCCAACCCAGATGGGACATCCTGGAAAAACTCCCTAAATCACTGCAGTGGACGTGGATGTATGTCAAGATGTTGACATGCTGCAACACCCTGTTTTCTCAACAGCAGGAACACGATGGCGGTGTTTGACATCCGTTTGAACTGGGATGTTATATAGACCTCACATAGCAGCAGCTACTCTTCCTGGGGTCCAACAGAAAACATGAAACATGACATAATACAGAACATTAATAGACAAGAACAGCTCAAGGACAGAACTATATCAATTTACAAAAGGCACACATGGCCTACATATCAGTAGATACACACAGACTATCTAGGTCAAATATGGGAGAGGCGTTGTGCCGTGAGGTGTTGCTTTATCTGCATGCAGAGCCTTGGTCTGTTTCGGACCAAACCAACATCTTGGGTAATGGATGGTTTTAATCTGGAGTCTTATGAGAAGGAGACACTCGAACAGAAAGCATAGACTATGTATCTAGCCAATATCCACAGACAGGTAGGTAGAGACAGGATACTTCCCTGACCACATGACCTGATGAATAAACACTCTGGCTCTTAGTTTAACTCAGGGCTCTAGTTAAAAGCTGTTTGAGATTTTTCCTGGACATGTCACATGGAATACCCCTGGCTCTATTCATGGGGCAGTGCAAGGGAGAGGATATGAGACCCCATTTACACTCGGTAATAACATGCGTCTTGTATTATCTGGTTGCAATCATCTGATCACATGTCAGAGCATTTACACATGGTATTGATTAAATGGACTGAGTGCGGTTGGCCCACCTTGTATCGCTTCTTGCAGCCAGGCACAGGGCAGGCGAAGGGTTTCTCCTCTCCTCCATTCATACACATGGAGCTGAGGATAGACTCTGAGCTGATGGCACTCTCTGTGGTCCAGGACTCACCACTGTCTGACTCCTCATAGTCCACCTCCTCTTCATCATACTCACTGCCTGAAGGGGAGAAACACACACAGACACACACAACACCCATCACAATATGATTTGTCATAAAAACGTGCCTACTGCCGTCCATAAACAATTAGAGTAATACTCCTATTTCAGCAACTCCAGTACTCTGCTCTGATTCAAGCACAGTTAATGACTAAGGCTGAGTCCCATATGGTACCTTATTCCCTATATAGTGCATTAGTTTTGACCAGGGCCCATAAGGCCCATAGTGCACTATAATAGACTGCCATTCGGGACGTATCCTATGACTGGCATGGGCATCCTAGCCTCAAGGGTTTTGGACCGGCTGATGAGACAGATTCAGACTCAAGCCTTCCACATGTGTTCTGGCTGTAGGGTTCCCACAGGGTTCTACTGTTGCCTTATTACTGAGCCCAAGTTTGTGGAGAGACTGAAAAAAATGCTGTTTTGTGGGAAAGAATTTAGCCCGTTTCACAAGGTCCCAGGGTTAAGGCAATGCAAAATAAGATTTGGCTCCACAACCACAAGAACCAAAGAGACAAGGAGCAGCAACTAGGAGAGAAAAACCCAGCATATCTTACTAAGTGGCAACATGGGAAAGACACAAACAAAGAACACAAGTAAGTAAATACCATGACAACTTAAAATGATGAGATTCTGATTAAATAAGCCCTGTACCTTCCCTGTGTATAACTATACCAACTGACTGTGAGAGTCAACCCTCTATGCTTCTCTAAGGACCCTGCTGTGAGACATTACAGCACCCATCTTCCCTGAATTACCTCCATGTCTTCTCCTGAAACTTAAGAGGCATTTCCTGATCCACACTAAAATATGGGACAAGGAAGTGACATAATCCACATTACATAAACTACTGACGCCTGCCTCCTAGATGACGGTGCTGTACTCTGTTGTCACGGTAACCTACCTGTAGGAGTGCTGCTACGGAAGGAGGAGGAGGGTGTGATGGGAGGGGTGAGGTTCCCACTGCTGCGTCTGGGAGGAGTGGAGACGTCACTGCTACGAGGCAGACTGCCTGTCAGAGACTGAGACAGCTTGGGGTGCACCTTCCTCTTCAGCCTCTCAGGCTGCTCCCGACGCGCTGCCTCTGTCATAAACCTGGGCAAGGGAGGGGCCAGAGAGTGAGGGATGAGGACACACAACCACACAACCACTCGGTTTGCGCGCCACAAGGCTGTGCTAGCCTGCTGAGCTAAAGCCTAGCTGTTAGCTCAGGGAGTTAACATAAGTCGGATCTTAGGCAAGATTAGTCTCATCATGCCAGTGTGGTTGTTCACAGAACCTCCTCCGTTACAAACGTATATCGCTGAAGTAACTGTACAACAACATGTGCTCTGAGTCTATCATTCATTGAAACCACTCCCATGTTTAACAGTAGGCCTATATCTCTGACCAAACTTCATGTTTAACAGTAGGCCTATATCTCTGACCAAACTTCATGTTTAACAGTAGGCCTATATCTCTGACCAAACTAAATGTGTAACAGTAGGCCTATATATCTAACCAAACTTCATGTTTAACAGAAGGCCTATATCTCTGACCAAACTTCATGTTTAACAGTAGGCCTATATCTCTGACCAAACTTCATGTTTAACAGTAGGCCTATATCTCTGACCAAACTTCATGTTTAACAGTAGGCCTATATCTCTGACCAAACTTCATGTTTAACAGTAGGCCTATATCTCTGACCAAACTTCATGTTTAACAGAAGGCCTATATCTCTGACCAAACTTCATGTTTAACAGTAGGCCTATATCTCTGACCAAACTTCATGTTTAACAGTAGGCCTATATCTCTGACCAAACTTCATGTTTAACAGTAGGCCTATATCTCTGACCAAACTTCATGTTTAACAGTAGGCCTATATCTCTGACCAAACTTCATGTTTAACAGAAGGCCTATATCTCTGACCAAACTTCATGTTTAACAGTAGGCCTATATCTCTGACCAAACTTCATGTTTAACAGTAGGCCTATATCTCTGACCAAACTTCATGTTTAACAGTAGGCCTATATCTCTGACCAAACTTCATGTTTAACAGTAGGCCTATATCTCTGACCAAACTTCATGTTTAACAGAAGGCCTATATCTCTGACCAAACTTCATGTTTAACAGTAGGCCTATATCTCTGACCAAACTTCATGTTTAACAGTAGGCCTATATCTCTGACCAAACTTCATGTTTAACAGTAGGCCTATATCTCTGACCAAACTTCATGTTTAACAGTAGGCCTATATCTCTGACCAAACTTCATGTTTAACAGTAGGCCTATATCTCTGACCAAACTTCATGTTTAACAGTAGGCCTATATATCTAACCAAACATTGTTACATTGTAAAGTATTCTGTAAACGTAAGTCATAAAAATGAACTGTTCACACAGACACTGTTAAAGCAGAAGTGAAATGAACAGATGAAATGTGAAACCACATCAGATGTGTGTCTAAAGACAGGGAGACAGACAGCGGTAGCCAGACCCTTTATTACACAGTTACACTGCTGCCTCAGAGTGCCTCAGCCCTTTTAAACCTCTTTGATATGGTGATTGAATGGAGAACTGGGATGAGATTGAAATGTCATCTTGGTCTAGTAATGTAGGACCCAGGGCTATATAACATCCTATTACCCAACGCTAACACAATTAAACTGACTTATCCACCAGATGAGGCTGACTGCTGCTAGATGGAAGTTGCTAGTGGAACTAAGAGAGACACACACACACACACACACATACGGAGCAGATTCCCTTGGAAGCTGAAGTGCATGGCCCTATGAAACGACATCAGTTCACTGCTAAAAGCTTTTCTTCCTCCACTGTCCCGGTCCCCTTACTGGGCTCCAACCAGAGGTATTCTGATCACAAACACACGTGGCCGCCCTTCTTGACAACGCACCAACCAGTTGTGCTATAGAAAAGGATCCTATTGGATAGCACCATTGGTGACATTTCAGGCTAGCTGTTGAGTGAGCTGAAGGCATGTTCTTACTTCTACTGTTACATGGACTTAGACCTCAAACACAAACCTCCACACGGTCATACTGACATATGTAACCGTTTCATCTATTTACTAATGACATTTGGTCCTTCATGCCTTTTCTGGCCAGAGTTAGGACAGTTTCAACTGAACCATAAGAATAGCGTTCATTAGGGATTTCAGAACCATGATCCTTTCAGACATGGTTCAAGGTCTGATTGGTAAATACACTGAACAAATAGTCTTCAGGAGTATCTCTGTCTGTAATAATGCCCTTTTGTGGGGGAAAACTCATTCTGATTGGCTGGGTCTGGGTCCCCATTGGGTGTGTCTGGCTCCCAAGTGGGTGGGCCTACCCATGGCTGCGCCCCTGCCCAGTCACGTAAAATCCATAGATTAGGGCCTAATTTATTTATTTATTTAAATGGACTGATTTTCTTCAATGAACTGTAACTCAGCAAAATCTTTGAAATTGTTGTATTCATATTTTTTATAAAGTGTAGGTTAGGGTTAGGGTTAAGGGTTAAGGGTTAGGGTTAGGGGTTAGGGGTTAGGGGTTAGGGTTAGGGTTAGGCTAGTAGCCTGCTCACCTGTTGATGTAGCTGAGGGCAACATAGGTGGGCTGCTGCTGCTCCTGCTTCTCCAACTGACGAGGATCTGTGTCTGACGAGAGACAGAGGTGGAGAGAGAGGTTAGCCTAATCATATAACAGCAGATATGACACACACAAAGGTGCCACTGCACAGTCTTCCTAACAATTGCATGTGGTCAAGAGGGACAGGAGTGGTTGTGTGTGCGGACTGGGTGTGTGTCACTCTCACCAAAACAACAGTAGCTAGCTAGTGTGATGATGTCATGGGCGCTGTCTAGACTAGTCGTCGTCCTCAAGCTAAGCACCACTGGAGATCGTCCACAAACCACCTCGTATCCAAACCCCTCTCTCACATCTCATCAACAAACTAGATAAATTAGCTTTTTATTAAAAACTCACAACAAAGAAGGCTGGTCTAATCTAGGCTATACAACGTATTTAATAAAGTCTTCCATGATACTGGCTGGAACTGGCTTTCTCATAAGTCTTCTGATCTGATTCTACTTTAACTACGCAGACTCTTCCTTACTGCAGACACCGTAGTAACAGACAACACGCCACACACACTGTGCTTTCCCATGCTGTGCTCCAGACGTTTGGCTTGGCTCTGCAGTGCTGCCAAACAATGGACAACCTCCCTCCCTCCATCGCTCTCTCTCTCTCTCTCCCTCCATCTCTCCCTCCACACCCTGAGGTGAACCAGGCCCAACTTCAAACAGCCTCCCCACTGCCATGCCATGTGGGAGTGGGGAGATGCCCCATAAAACCACCCAGTGTCTGCCACTCACCAGCTGTGCCTGCCTGCCTACCTAGTGCCTGCCTCTGCCTGGTCTGGGCTATGGGAAAGTGCTGCCCCCCCGTGGCCAAGAAGAGAAACACTGGCAGCATGTGGCCCCAAGGGTCAAAGGTTATATCCCAAATGGCACTACTATTCAGTATATCGTGCACTACTTTTGACCAGGGCCCATAGGGCTCAGCCTATAGGCCATTTGGAACACAGCCAAGCAACCACAGCCTTTAGGGGAAGGGCTCTTCAAAACTACAGGAGTGCCACTAGTGTGTGGGCAGGCTTTTGCTCCAGCCCTGCCCTAAACAACCCGATTCAGAGTGTATCAATATAATGACACTGCGTATGGTGTTCGCCTCGCTGGCATATCTAAATCAATAGATAAGCTAAGTGCAGTTTGAGGGTCTTTAGATCACATAGTCAAGCCTTTTCCATGTTCAAGTAAACGAGCAAAGCAAGTAGCAACATGTTATGTGTGTGTACCAAAACACACCCTGGTATCCGCCTGAGGTCACACTGACTTATTCTTATAAAGCAGAAGCACCCCGTGAATGTCTTCAAAGCTCTCCCACTGAGGTGTTGCCCCAGATTTACACTAGATCTGACCTGTGACCCCTCATAAAAACCACTTCTGCAGATTTTCCGGAGAGCGTTCACTTTGGGTGGGTCCAACATAGAGATCTTATTCAATTAAGTGTTCTTTATGTAATTCTAGGGGGCCCAATGTTGTCCATGGACAACACTAGCTAGATACACACACACGGTGTACGTGTTATCTGCACCAAAACACACCCTAGTACCTTCGCCCCATCTTCCCATCTGAGGTCCTGCGGCCTGTGTGTGCAGAATGGTGAAAGTGGACAGTGGGTCTGGTCAGAGGAGTTGGGCTGTGTGGATGGACATAGCGGCAAGCGTACAACGCTCCCTCTAACACACTCATGGACGCATGCAAACACGCACGCATAAACACACACGGTGTTCACACACACACGATGTTCACACGGTGTTCACACACACACGGTGTACACACACACACACACACACACGGTGTACACACACACGGTGTACACACACACGGTGTACACACACACACACACGTCAAAGCCGTGCTGGGGTAATGGCTGACAGATGCACCACCAGTCTCAGTAGGAAACCTTCTTCACTGACATGATTCGCTCTGTCCTCTAATAAATCCTATAGACTAGGCTATAGGCCTCTTAACGCTTGCCTTTATGTTCATTCAGAGTAGGCTGAAGTGTTAATCAGACACCGTTATCCAGAGTGACTTACAGACAGTACATTCAACTAGGCCTATGTTGTTTAGTAGGGAAAAACAAACACATATCCCAGTTACTCAAGTCGACTCTTCTACGACCCATATTCAGCTGTGGAGCTGTCAAATTCAGCTGTGGAGCCGTCACATTCAGGTGTGGAGCCGTCACATTCAGGTGCGGAGCCGTCACATTCAGGTGCGGAGCCGTCACATTCAGCTGTGGAGCCGTCACATTCAGCTGTGGAGCCGTCACATTCAGCTGTGGAGCCGTCACATTCAGGTGCGGAGCCGTCACATTCAGCTGCGGAGCCGTCACATTCAGGTGCGGAGCCGTCATATTCAGCTGTGGAGCCGTCATATTCAGCTGTGGAGCCGTCACATTCACGTCACATTCAGCTGTGGAGCCATCACATTTAGCTGCGGTGCAGTCATATTCAGCTGTGGAGCCGTCATATTCAGCTGTGGAGCCGTCACATTCAGCTGTGGAGCCGTCACATTCAGGTGCGGAGCCGTCACATTCAGGTGCGGAGCCATCATATTCAGCTGTGGAGCCGTCACATTCACGTCACATTCAGCTGCGGTGCAGTCATATTCAGCTGAGGAGCCGTCATATTCAGCTGTGGAGCCGTCACATTCACGTCACATTCAGCTGGAGAGCCGTTACATTCAGCTGGAGAGCCGTCACATTCATGTCACATTCAGCTGGAGAGCCGTCACATTCAGCTGCGGAGCCGTCACATTCAGCTGCGGAGCCGTCACATTCAGCTGCGGAGCCGTCACATTCAGCTGCGGAGCCGTCACATTCAGCTGCGGAGCCGTCACATTCAGCTGCGGAGCCGTCACATTCAGCTGCGGAGCCGTCACATTCAGCTGCGGAGCCGTCACATTCAGCTGCGGAGCCGTCACATTCAGCTGCGGAGCCGTCACATTCAGCTGCGGAGCCGTCACATTCAGCTGCAGAGCCGTCACATTCAGCTGTGGAACTGAAACCAAACATTGCACATCACTGTAGATGTGAAATGAGGCTGGCCATGCAGCCTGAAGCTGTAAATTAACACCACCTCTCCATTAAAAGAGAATAGAGATGATATTACCACTATACTATCATTATTCAACAAAATGGCAACGGAAGAAATGGCAGCAGTTTTATGGGTGGCCAACCAATTGTGCCATTATGTGTTTTTTTCCCGAGTTATTTGTAACTTATTTTGTACATAATGTTTCTGCAACCGTATCTTACAGCAAAAAAAATCTTCTGGATATCAGGACAGCGATCACTCACCTCGGTCGGATTAGACAAAGATTTTTTCTACAACAAAGATGACGCACAAGACATTCTCCAAACACACCACAGAACCGACATCCCCGTTATTTGCAAGAGGAAGCGACAAAGGTACAGAGGACAAAGATCCGGATGCCTGGTCAGGACCTGGAGAAGGCGACTGGGAAAGCTGCTGTTACCGTCAATACTACTACTCAAAAACTGTAATATCCCATGTTTCACAGAATCGTGGCTGAATGACGACATGAATATCCAGCATGGAAGAGGAGGCTTTGGCCTGGCAGCAAGCAAACCAACGTTCCATAAGGCAACAACATCTGAACGCAGGAAGCTGGTGGTCGAGGAGGTGCGCAGACAGGAGGAGACTGCAAGAAGTGCAAAGGCTGTCTCTCTTGCTAAACAAGGGCAATGGACACGGTGGGAAGGCCTGGAGAGGAGAAAGATCAACTGGAGTGAGCTTTGGCAAATGGAGGCAAGCAACATCAGCTTCATCATAAGAGCTGTTTATGATGTGCTTCCATCACCAAAAAATCTACATCAATGGTATGGCGAGGACTCGACCTGCCCCCTCTGCCCAGATCCAGCGACTCTCAGGCATATAATGACAGGTTGCAAGACCAGCCTCTCACAAGGCCGCTACACCTGGAGGCACAATCAGGTCCTCAAGAGCCTGGCTGCAGCACTTGAGACCAAGAGGAGTGCAACCAATTCATTACCTCCAAAAACAAGCAATCCCGTCAAAACAACAACATTCATCCGGGAGGGACAGAAAAGGCCCAAGTATCCTCCTACAAAGCCAGAAACTGGACACCTAGCCATGGCCCGGGACTGGAAGATGCTTGTCGATTTTGGCCAGCAACTAATTTTTCCACCTGAGATTGCTTCTACCAACCTTAGGCCAGACATGGTACTCTGGTCCCCTTCACGAAAGGCTGTGTACATCATAGAGCTCACAGTCCCGTGGGAAAACTCTGTTGAAGAGGCCTACGAGCGTAAGAAACTGCGTTACACAGAGTTGGCAGCAGACGCAACTCAGCGTGGCTGGAATGCAAAAGTCTGGCCAGTTGAAGTGGGATGCAGAGGATTCGTGGCTTCTTCCACCATCAGGTTGCTGAAAGAACTTGGAATCCATGGACAGGCTCTGCGGCAGACCGTCAGAGCAGTTTCTCAAGCAGCTGAAAGAGGCAGCCAGTGGATCTGGATTAAACGGAAGGACCCTTGCTGGGCTATAACTTCATGACCCCCCACCCCCACCTGAGAACCCAATTCAGATCCCTCCAACTTGAGGAGGGCATATGAGGTATGCGGCCCCTGCCTTGCATAGTCCCGTGGGACATCTTAATTGGGCATGGGACACAAGCTAAGGCTTGATCACCCTTTAGCTGGCCACCTTTGATGAGAGTGTTTAGTGATTAAAGGCCGAAACATCCACTGATTCGAAGGCACACTACTGAGGATGTGTCCCAAAATTGACATCTTAACCCAGTCTAAGAAATAAACCTCCCATGCCACTCTGTCAACATCACGGCAAATCTCATGCGAGTGCATTCCATCTATTGGCACAATGGACAGGTTTTAACATCTCGTCCCGTGTTTTATGATTCTATTTAGCTAGCGGGATATACGCTGCACCGGCAAGATAGAACAGCACACTCCGGTAAGACGAGGGGGGAGGGGGGGGGGGGGGGGTCTGTGCATATTTGTAAACAACAGCTGGTGCACAAAATCTAAGGAAGTCTCTAGAGTTTATTGTGATAAATTGAAGGCCACACTACTTGCCTTGAGAGTTAACAGATATACTTTTCGTGGCTGTTTATTTACCACCACAGACAGATGCTGGCACTAAGACCGCACTCAGTCAGCTGTATAAGGAAATAAGAAAACAGGAAACCACTCACCCAGAGGCGGCACTCCTAGTGGCCAGAGACTTTAATGCAGGGAAACTTAAATCAGTTCTACCTAATTTCTATCAACATGTTAAATGTGCAACCAGAGGGGAAAAAATGTAGATCACCTGTACTCCACACACAGAGACACATACAAAGCTCTTCTTCACCCTCCATTTGGTAAATCTGACCACAACTCTATCCTCCTGATTCCTGCTTACAAGCAAAAATTAAAGCAGGGAGTACCAGTGACTCGGTCTATAAAAAAGCGGTCTGATGAAGCAGATGCTAAACTACAGGACTGTTTTTCTTTCACAGACTGGAACATGTTCCGGGATTCTTCCGATAGCATTGAGGAGTACACCACATCAGTCACTGGCTTTATCAATCAATAAGTGCATCGATGACGTCGTCCCCACAGTGACTGTACGTACATACCCCAACCAGAAGCCATGGATTACAGGCAACATTCGCACTGAGCTAAAGGGTAGAGCTGACGCTTTCAAGGTGCGGGACTCTAACCCGGAAGCTTACAAGAAATCCTACTATGCCCTGCGATGAACCATCAAACATGCAAAGAGTCAATACAGGGCTAAGATTGAATCATACTACACCGGCTTCGATGCTCGTCTTATATGGCAGGGCTTGCAAACTATTACAGACTACAAAGGGAAGCACAGCTGCGAGCTGCCCAGTGACACGAGCCTACCAGACGAGATAAATCACTTCTATGCTCGCTACGAGGCAAGCAACACTGAGGCATGCATGAGAGCATCAGCTGTTCCGGACGGCTGTGTGATCACCCTCTCCGTAGCCGACGTGAGTAAGCCCTTTAAACAGGTCAACATACACAAGGCTGCAGGGCCAGACGGATTACCAGGACGTGTGCTCCGGGCATGTGCTGACCAACAGGCAAGTGTCTTCACTGACATTTTCAACATGTCTCTGATTGAGTCTGTAATACCAACATGTTTCAAGCAGACCACCATAAACCCTGTGCCCAAGAACGCAAATGACTACCGGCGTAAATTACTACTGACAGTTTTTACTACCACTATTCATTCACTACCACTATAATACCACTACCACTATACTATCACTATACTTCCACTATAGTGCCACTACTGCTATTCATTCACTACCACTATAACACCACTACCACTATACTATCACTATACTTCCACTATAGTACCACTACTGCTATTCATTCACTACCACTATAATACCACTACCACTATACTATCACTATACTTCCACTATAGTGCCACTACTGCTATTCATTCACTACCACTATAACGCCACTACCACTATACTATCACTATACTTCCACTATAGTACCACTACTGCTATTCATTCACTACCACTATAATACCACTACCACTATACTATCACTATACTTCCACTATAGTGCCACTACTGCTATTCATTCACTACCACTATAGTACCACTTCTGCTATTCATTTACTTCCACTATAGTGCCACTACCGCTATTCATTTACTACCACTATACTACCACTTGGTCTTTACAACACCAGTGAGACCTGAACCAGAGTCTGACCCAGCCAGCCACAGAGGAGAACACCCTAGTGGTAGCAAGGGAGAGTAGACTTAATAATAATAACCTACTTAATAATACAAATAATTCATTTGATTTGTTAAGTGCATTTATCACCAGGAGAACTCTGGGCCCTACTAATTATCTATTAATAATTATAATACATGGGTTTTATATAGCATAGTTATTTATTCATAATTATAATACATGGGTTTTATATAGCGTATTTCAAGGACCCAAAAATGATTTTACTCACCCTATTACTCAGGGCCCAGCGTTGTTCTTGGTCAGGTCATATGGTCAACCAGGGAAGACTCCTGGCACTAGGTTGACTATGAATACAGCTGTAACCCAAATGGATCCCAGTTCTCTATAAAAACACACTGCTTTTGACCAGGGACTGTATCCACATAGCAGCATCTCAGAGTAGAACATTGATCGAAATGCTGAGGAGACATTTTATTCCTACTCTTATGGCTAAACACAAAAACTATGCATGAAGCCTCTTTACTCATAAGAGACCCACCTGGTCGACAGATATTTAGGAGACTTCATGTCCTAAACAGTTAAGAGTTACCAGCAGTCTTGTTGATAGAATAAAGACAGTCAGTGGTCCCCACAACAATGGACAGGCAATTGCTTTGGAGCTGTTGAAATAATGGTTTTGATATTTGGGGCGGCAGGTGGCCTAATGGTTAGAGCGTTGGGCCAGTAACTGAAAAGTTGCATTATCGAATCTCCGAGCTGACAAGGTAAAAAAAAAAGAAGTAATTCTGCCCCTGGACAAGGCAGTTAAACCCACTGTTCCCCGGAAGGCCAGCATTGTAAAAAAGAATTTGTTCTCAACTAACTTGCCTAGTAAAAAAAAAATACGGGCCCAGAACTCTATGGGCCCTGGTCAAAAGGAAGTGCACTACACAGAAAATACGGTGCCAATTGGGATGCATCCCCTTTTTTGGGCATTAGGCCTACACTAGTGCGTGGCAGTGGTAGTGTTTGCTTGTGGTCTCCCACCAGGTAATGTATTGTAGTGGTCCAAACATCAACCTCAGCAGTCTGGAGGGAGGTAGGTAGGGTTTCTCTCAGAGCTCCACCACTGAGACTGAGTGTTTCATTAAGTGTTATTTACCCACTGTGAGATGGGCTGCATACCTCCTCTCCCACACGCTCGGAGACATGAAGCTAGAAAGACACATTAATGACTGCATTATTCCCCTCCTGCCAAAAGCTGGGAGAGTGGATTATATGGGGTGGGTGGATGTGGGGTAGGGTGTGTCGTGTCTTTGACTATGCCGGATTAAATGATATGACATGCTATAAAATAATTTCTCCGTAATTAATATTACCTGATTGAGCTAATCATGTAAATGTAATTAACTAGAGTCGGGCACCACAAAATAATATTTATAGAGCGGTTATCTTCTGAATAAACTCTTAAAGACCTAGTAATATTTTACATCAATAGCAGTCAATATTAATCGTCATTTTAATTCAGTCTCATCTGAAAGTTGTAAATTCTTGGTTATCTGCACGAACCCTGGCTAACAAGTTGAACCAGCAATACAAAATTGGGTTGAATTATTTATTTACTAAATACCTAACTAATCACACAGAATTACTCATACACATAAATAAATCATAACTTGATTACAAATTATGTCATAAAGGAAAACGCCCCTAGCGGGCGGAACAGATATGACAGCTTGTTACACAAAAGAAAAGGGCTGGGTTTGAGTGAAAGAGCGGGAAGACTGAGGAACAAAGGGGGAAGCTGTGCTATCGTAAATACATGATCTTATGCATTCTAAATTACCCCCCATTTGGAAAAGGAAAATGCTATAAATATTTACTCTGAGCTGCGCTTCGGTAGGTTGGTGGTAGATGGAAGGCCGTGTTTCCCAACAGAGTCCTTCGTCCTTTGAAGAATGTCTCTGCTGGTAAATGGAATACGTTGTAGTAACGTCGTTGTGTGGTAGACAGGATACTCTGCCTGTTCCTTCCTAACCCTCATTTGCAGCGGCTGTTGCTAACTCAACGGCTAGGAGGTATCACTTCTGTAGTGAATAAGAGTTCAAAGTTCATACCATTCGCAACCAAAGCTCACGCTGATGTTGGCTTCGTTCTGTGGTTATTATCTGAACCATTCTGACATCGGACCGTCGTCCTCACGTCCTCGGAACAGGAGGTTATATTGTCGTCAAGGGCTTATATAGGAAGGGAGAGGAGGGCGTGTTTGAAAAGTTTTATAGCCCATGTCCCTTCACAGGGGCGGGCCAGTGATTGAGCAGAGCCCTGTCTTATGAAAACCCAAATCTCACATTTTAGAAGCTAAAATCACATTTCATCCCAAATAATTTTATATTCAAACATTTAAATTGAACAACAATTCCATGTGAATCCGATAACTCTGATGTGTAGACTTTCCACTGTAGAGTTTATGTCATCTTATCATTGATGAGAATGTCTCAGATGACAACCGAACTGACATCATATTCATTAAGTACCACCGCATATGTTCAGTTGGTCGGATTACCAGAATATAGTTCATTTCCCCCCACCTTCTGATGGGGGGAAATGTTATCCAAGGGGTTTGCAAATGTAACATCAGTAGGGTAGAGAGAGGAAAAAGGGGGAAGAGGTATTTATGACTGTCATAAACCTACCCCCCAGGCCAACCTCATGACAGGTTGTGGGGTAGGGTGGGTGTATGTGGGGTAGGGTGGGTGTATATGTGCCTGTGTGAGGAAATCCTGTCTAAGAGGCCTAATGATCAGTACAAAGGGGCAGAGTCATGGAGTCCTCTAAGATGCCTAATGATCAGAAACTTAAACGTTTTACCTCTCTGTTTATCTCTGTTGCAGATAACCATGCCCCATATAAGAGATTAAGGGTAAAGGACTGATCTACCCATGGTTCACGCATCAATTGTCTTAAAGATTTAATGAAAGAAAGTTAGCTTGGGCTAAGGCTAGATTGACTGATTCTACCTCTGACTGGCAGTCCTTTAGACATTTCAGAAATAGATGTCTTACTCTGGTTAGAAACACAATTCAATAAGTATGTTGCCATTGCTTATCTGCGAGTGGTGGAAATCCAGCTAAATTCTGGAAAGTGGTCAAATCAACAACAATAAAAACAACAAAAATCCACTTCCTCAGTGCCCCAGCAGGTTAAGACAGCCTCTGGTCCCATAACAGACAGACATGTGTGGTGCTTTTAATAGACATTTTGCCTCAGCTGGCCATCTGTTTGAAAGAATGGTTTCTGAAAATATGTCAAGTTCCACTAGATGGAGTCATTTATTCACCTCTAAAACAGATAGAATAGAATGATGCACGTCCATGATGTATTAAGTGCCTTGCAAAAAGTATGTGACCAACAATCCACTGGTGCGGATTCGCTTGATCCCTTTCTACTGCAGCTTCTGGGGCTATCCCTAAGATCTGGAAGGCAGCATGTCCTTCCCCTTCACAAAGGCGGGGATCCTTCTGACCTGGACACCTACCGCCCAGTTTCTAAACTAGATAGTGATTGTAATATTTTTGCAAGGCTGGCAAATTCTCAGCTAAGAACTTTCTTAACTTCAAATGATATTCTTAATGTGTACCAGTCTGGTTTTAGACCTGGACAGTTTCAGCAGCTGCGTTTGTCTTAAATTATATATTAAATTGATTAGATAATAGGAATCACTACGCTGCCATATTTATAGACCTGTCCAAGGCCTTCGATACTATCAACCATCGCCTACTCATTCAAAAGGTTGTCTGAAATGGGCCTCGACCAGGCGTCTTGCAAGTGGTTTGGGAACTACAGTTGACGTCGGAAGCTTACATACACTTAGGTTGGAGTCATTAAAACTTGTTTTTTAACCACTCCACAAATTTCTTATTAACAAACTATAGTTTTGGCAAGTCAGTTAGGACATCTACTTTGTGCATGACAAGTCATTTTTCTAACCATTGTTTACAGACAGATTATTTAACTTATTCACTGTATCACAATTCCAGTGGGTCAGAAGTTTACATACACTAAAGTGACTGACTAAACAGCTTGGAGAATTCCAGAAAATGATGTCATGGCTTTAGAAGCTTCTGATAGGCTAATTGACATCATTTGAATCAATTGGAGGTGTACCTGTGGATGTAGTTCAAGGCCTACCTTCAAACTCAGTGCCTCTTTGCTTGACATCATGGGAAAATCAAAATAAATCAGCCAAGACCTCAGAACAGACCTCCACAAGCCTGGTTCAACCTTGGGAGCAATTTCCAAATGCCTGAAGGTACCACGTTCATCTGTACAAACAATAGTACGCAAGTATAAACACCATGGGACCATGCAGTCATAATGCCGCTCAGGAAAGAGACGCGTTCTGTCTCCTAGAGATGAACGTACTTTGGTGCGAAAAGTGCAAATCAATACCAGAACAACAACAAAGGTACTTGTGAAGATGCTGGAGGAAACAGGTACAAAAGTATGTATATCCACAGTGAAACGAGTTCTATATTGACATAACCTGAAAGGCCACTCAGCAAGGAAGAAGCCACTGCTCCAAAACCACCATAAAAAAGCCAGACTACAGTTTGGAACTGCACATGGGGACAAATATCGTACCAAATATCTTTTTGGATGTCCTCTGGTCTGATGAAACAAAATGAAACTGTTTGGCCATAATAACCATTGTTATGTTTGCAGGAAAAAGGGGGAGGCTTCCAAGCCGAAGAACACCATCCCAACCATGAAGTAAGGGGGTGGCAGCATCATGTTGTGGAGGTGCTTTTCTGCAGGAGGGACAGGTGCACTTCACAAAATAGATGGCATCATGAGGGAGGAAAATTGTGTGGATATATTGAAGCAACATCTCAAGACATAAGTCAGAAAGTTAAAGCTTGGTCGCAAATGAGTCTTCCAAATGGACAATGACCCCAAGCATACTTCCAAAGTTGTGGCAAAATGGCTTAAGGACAACAAAGTCAAGGTATTGGAGTGGCCATCACAAAGCCCTGACCTCAATCCTATAGAAAATGTGTGGGCAGAACTTTAAAAGCGCGTGCAAGATTTTTAAGGCCTACAAACCTGACTCAGTTACACCAGCTCTGTCAGGAGGAATGGGCCAAAATTCATCCAACTTATTGTGGTAAGCTTGTGGAAGGCTACCCGAAACATTTGACCCAAGTTAAACATTTTAAAGGCAATGCGACCAAATACACTCAAATAGTAAGTAAACTTCTGACCCACTGGGAATGTGATGAAAGAAATAAAAGCTGAAATAAATAATTCTCTCTACTATTATTCTGACATTTCACATTCTTAAAATAAAGTGGTGATCCTTACTGACCACAGGGAATTTTTACTAGGATTAAATGTCAGGAATTGTGAAAAACTGAGTTTAAATGTATTTGGCTCAGGTGTATGTAAACTTCCCACTTCAACTGTATCTGTCAGATAGGACACTACGTGCTTTCTGATGGTGTCAAGTCCAGTTACTTTGAAATTGCTAAAGGTGTCCTGCCGGGGGTTGATTTTGGGACCTGTCCTCTTCACTATTTATATAAATAATATTGGTCTATCTGCAAAAACCTGTAACATTAATTTATGTGCAGATGACACTTATGTAAGCTTTTGCCTCTACGGCTGACCAGGCTGTTGGAACTGCAGTCTGATTGTCACCTAGCAGAAAGTCCTTGCTGACTTACAATGGTACTTCATGCAGTAAAACTAAATGTATGATGTTTTCTAATTCTCATAGAAATACTTCGGATGCAGTCTACCGTAGCGGCCTTCACTTTATCACAGGTGACACCATTCATGGGAGTGTAGCAGCCACTAATCTGAAACCATTGGATGCCGTCAGTCTACCATAGCATCCTTCACTTTATCACAGGTGACAGTTTTAATATGCATCACTGCATCCTGTATCAAAAGGTTGGCAGCTCCTCCTTAAAGTCCTGTACATCACTTCATTACTCTCTTTCTGTTGACAAAGCTCTACTATACAAGCTTCAGACTTACCTAACTTCGTTGTTAACGTATAAAACCATGATTCCAAACCCGTCCACAGGATTGGTTAACTCTTGAGATTCCTCTGCCGAACTAGGCAAATCCACTTTTAGTTTTCATGATCAACATTATTGGAATCACTTACAACATTCATGACATTTGGATTCTCTGGTGCCACTAGTCATTTTAAAACCCCGATGATAAAGAGTTCACCGAGGTGTGCAATTGTTTTGATTGACTAATAATTTGTTTATGATGCCTGTGATGTTTGTGATGTTCTAACGTAATGTACTGGTTATTCTATATTTTATTTGATGTCAGAGCACCACTACAAATCAGACCGTGGTCTCAATGGGGCTCCCATGATTAAATACAAGTGAATAATGATAATGAGCAGCACAAGGAGCAGAGAGCAGAGTAATGGAGGGCTGCTCACAGACCACTCTATTAGCCCTGGATCAATCCACTCACACACATTGTAAATCACACACACCTCAGCTGGCGTGAGTGTATGTCCGTGTGTCTGGTAGGGGGCCAGCTAGAGGGGCCAACTTCCCAGAGACCCAACCAACCGCTCCCCTCTGGGGCCACCTGCGCAGAGACCTCCATGGCCCCCTCTGATCCCCCATCCCCCTGACGGACCACCAGGACCAGGGTGTGGACCCCCCCACATTAGGACCAGGGTGTGGACGACCCCCCCCCCCCACCCATTAGGACCAGGGTGTGGACCCCCCACCCATTAGGACCAGGGTGTGGACCCCGATTAGGACCAGGGTGTCTCCTGGAGAGGAGAGCGGGCTAAATCATCCACACAGGTGGTCCACAGCGGTGGTCTGTCTGTCTTTTGGTTCTAGGGTGTATTGGTTTTGTTAAAGTCACCTGATGCTGTGACAAAGACAACACCCTCCCTCCTCGAGCCAGTGACTGGCAAGCAGGTACAGGAAGAAAACTTTAAATCAGTGAACACAAATGAACAAAGTGACTCAATTAGTTGTGGCTTTTAACAAACTCACTGACAGGCCTGTAAAAGGTAGTAAGGTGATACTGAAAACATCCCAGCAGCATCAGTAAGAGGCAGACATGACTTAACGGCCCAATTCTAGTTAGGCCAGATAGTTAGAGACCCCTCACTATGTCCAGTTAGTTAGAGACCCCTCACTATGTCCAGTTAGTTAGAGACCCCTCACTATGTCCAGATAGTTAGAGACCCCTCACTATGTCCAGTTAGTTAGAGACCCCTCACTATGTCCAGATAGTTAGAGACCCCTCACTATGTCCAGATAGTTAGAGACCCCTCACTATGTCCAGTTAGTTAGAGACCCCTCACTATGTCCAGTTAGTTAGAGACCCCTCACTATGTCCAGATAGTTAGAGACCCCTCACTATGTCCAGTTAGTTAGAGACCCCTCACTATGTCCAGATAGTTAGAGACCCCTCACTATGTCCAGTTAGTTAGAGACCCCTCACTATGTCCAGTTAGTTAGAGACCTCTCACTATGTCCAGATAGTTAGAGACCCCTCACTATGTCCAGATAGTTAGAGACCCCTCACTATGTCCAGATAGTTAGAGACCCCTCACTATGTCCAGTTAGTTAGAGACCCCTCACTATGTCCAGATAGTTAGAGACCCCTCACTATGTCCAGATAGTTAGAGACCCCTCACTATGTCCAGTTAGTTAGAGACCCCTCACTATGTCCAGTTAGTTAGAGACCCCTCACTATGTCCAGTTAGTTAGAGACCCCTCACTATGTCCAGTTAGTTAGAGACCCCTCACTATGTCCAGATAGTTAGAGACCCCTCACTATGTCCAGATAGTTAGAGACCCCTCACTATGTCCAGATAGTTAGAGACCCCTCACTATGTCCAGTTAGTTAGAGACCCCTCACTATGTCCAGTTAGTTAGAGACCCCTCACTATGTCCAGTTAGTTAGAGACCCCTCACTATGTCCAGTTAGTTAGAGACCCCTCACTATGTCCAGATAGTTAGAGACCCCTCACTATGTCCAGATAGTTAGAGACCCCTCACTATGTCCAGATAGTTAGAGACCCCTCACTATGTCCAGATAGTTAGAGACCCCTCACTATGTCCAGATAGTTAGAGACCCCTCACTATGTCCAGTTAGTTAGAGACCCCTCACTATGTCCAGATAGTTAGAGACCCCTCACTATGTCCAGTTAGTTAGAGACCCCTCACTATGTCCAGATAGTTAGAGACCCCTCACTATGTCCAGACTCCAGACTGCATGGGCCTGCCAACCACAGGACGGACGGTGATCACAATCATCACACAACACGCCTTCCTGAGGCAAGACAGGAAGTGACGCCCCCTGTACCCCATTTATTTCCACCAACCAGCCAGTCAGTCACCTATCCCAGCAGCCCCTTCCCCCTCAGCCCAGCACACTGTTGGACAGCGTGGAGTGGCAAGGTTCATGGTGACATGTTTATGGTGGGTCTGAGCAGTGGGGGACACTGGCCAGAGTCCTGGTACCACTTCCACAGAGGAAATTAAACCACAGAGTCAAACTGCACTTCACTGGTTGGTAGCCTGTAATCTGCTGCTACTGCAGAGGCTTAAATAACACGGCTGATTGTACAATGACTGAACCTCAGATGTGAAACTTGACTGAAAACACATAGGCAATGCACGCACACAGGCACGCGCGCGCACACACACACACACACACACACACACACACACACACACACACACACACACACACACACACACACACACACACACACACACACACACACACACACACACACACCAAAACCAGATCCCCTAGTGAATGTGTAATATCAACACAGCCTGCAGGCTATCTACTGTATCACCGCCTGGTACGGCAACTGCTCCGCCCTCAACCGTAAGGCTCTCCAGAGGGTGGTGAGGTCTGCACAACGCATCACCGGGGGCAAACTACCTGCCCTCCAGGACACCTACACCACCCGATGTCACAGGAAGGCCATAAAGATCATCAAGGACATCAACCACCCGAGCCACTGCCTGTTCACCCCGCTATCATCCAGAAGGCGAGGTCAGTACAGGTGCATCAAAGCTGGGACCGAGAGACTGAAAAACAGCTTCTATCTCAAGGCCATCAGACTGTTAAACAGCCACCACTAACATTGAGTGGCTGCTGCCAACACACTGACACTGACTCAACTCCAGCCACTTTAATAATGGGAATTGATGGGAAATGATGTAAATATATCACTAGCCACTTTAAACAATGCTACCTTATATAATGTTACTTACCCTACATTATTCATCTCATATGCATACGTATATACTGTACTCTATATCATCGACTGTATCCTTATGTAATACATGTATCACTAGCCACTTTAAACTATGCCACTTTGTTTACATACTCATCTCATTTGTACATACTGTACTCGATACCATCTACTGTATCTTGCCTATGCTGCTCTGTACCATCACTCATTCATATATCCTTATGTACATATTCTTTATCCCCTTACACTGTGTACAAGACAGTAGTTTTGGAATTGTTAGTTAGATTACTTGTTATTACTGCATTGTCGGAACTAGAAGCACAAGCATTTCGCTACACTCGCATTAACATCTGCTAACCATGTGTATGTGACAAATAAAATTTGATTTGATTACTACAACATAAAGACAGTTGTGTTATAGAGTCAGAGTTAGTTATCTACTACAACTCCACTACAGTATAAAGACAGTTCTGTTATAGAGTCAGACAACTACAGCTCCACTACAGTATAAAGACAGTTCTGTTATAGAGTCAGACGACTACAGCTCCACTACAGTATAAAGACAGTTCTGTTATAGAGTCAGAGTTAGTTATCTACTACAACTCCACTACAGTATAAAGACTGTTATAGAGTCAGACGACTACAGCTCCACTACAGTATAAAGACTGTTATAGAGTCAGACGACTACAGCTCCACTACAGTATAAAGACAGTTCTGTTATAGAGTCAGACGACTACAGCTCCACTACAGTATAAAGACAGTTCTGTTATAGAGTCAGACGACTACAGCTCCACTACAGTATAAAGACAGTTCTGTTATAGAGTCAGACGACTACAGCTCCACTACAGTATAAAGACAGTTCTGTTATAGAGTCAGACTACTACAGCTCCACTACAGTATAAAGACAGTTCTGTTATAGAGTCAGACGACTACAGCTCCACTACAGTATAAAGACTGTTATAGAGTCAGACGACTACAGCTCCACTACAGTATAAAGACTGTTATAGAGTCAGACGACTACAGCTCCACTACAGTATAAAGACTGTTATAGAGTCAGACGACTACAGCTCCACTACAGTATAAAGACTGTTATAGAGTCAGAGTTAGTTATCTACTACAGCTCCACTACAGTATAAATACTGTTATAGAGTCAGAGTTAGTCACCTCCTGACTGAGAACAGCAATGAGGGCCAGAGCAGTGACTGACTGGACTGGTGTCAGCCATTGTGTGTGTTACTGGTAGGGGTGACTAACTGACTGACTAAACTGTCTGCAGCACAAGTGTCAGCCGGGGGAGGGGCAGTAAATGTAATTAGGTCCACCAGGTGCAGAGATCGGGGCGCCAGTTACTGCTTCCCAAATGTATTATTTCCGCTCAGCAGATTTTGGGGGGTGCATTCCTCGAGCCCCTAAATGAGCCCCCTGTGCAGAGAGCAGCTACAAACACACCCATTGTTAGAGCAGGCAGACAGACAAAAGGCAGACAGATTGTCTGGGGCTCACCTCCATCCCTGCCAGCCTGAGACACAGCCAGGGCTACATAACCGAGGATAAGGCTCTCTCTCTCTCTGGTCCTACACTGACCTGTCTCCCATAGAACACACAGAGAGATCTGAGCTGGGACAAACTAAACCCACCATTGGTCAGTTTAACCACTACTAGACCACTACAGGACCATTGGGGAGCTTACCATAACATGGTGGTTGGGCTGAAATTGGCCTTAAAGCTCCTGTTATTCCCCAGTCAGTTTTAGAGAGCCAGTCCAGGGCTATGTCCCAAATGGTCCTATTCCCTATATAGTACAGTACTTTTGACCAGGGCCCTAGTAGTGCACTATATAGGGAATAGGGTGCCATTCAGTATTTAGTTCAGGATCCATTAGCACCTGTTGTGATAAACCCTGCTGAGGGTTGGAAGGGGTTAATGGACTTAGTGGACCGGCCAATATTCACATTAGCGGCTTAAGTCTGTTTTCATATCAGAGTGGAAATATAGAGTTTGTAATTAGGGGAAACGGAGGCAGAACCACTAAACAGAGTCCCGTGAAGCCACACCACCTTGCAACATATTCACTGGAAATGGTGTTGAAGTTGTAATAGACCTCAGCATTTATGGACGGTGGTAGCCTCGAGGTTAGAGAGATGGGCCAGTAAGGGTTGACGGTTTGAATCCCAGGGCTGATGGGAGAATATCTGTTTATGTCAGGCTGTGTCCTCAAAACACTTGAAAAGTACTGCAATTAGGACAATGGTACATTTCTTTACACACACCATGAGCAGGAAACAACAGTAACTTTCTTTACACACACCATGAGCAGGAAACAACGGTACATTTCTTTACACACACCATGAGCAGGAAACAGTAACTTTCTTTACACGCTCTATGAGCAGGAAACAACAGTAACTTTCTTTACACACTATGAGCAGGAAACAACAGTAACTTTCTTTACACACTATGAGCAGGAAACAACAGTAACTTTCTTTACACGCTCTGAGCGCGAAACAACAGTAACTTTCTTTACACGCTCTATGAGCGGGAAACAACAGTAACTTTCTTTACACGCTCTATGAGCAGGAAACAACAGTAACTTTCTTTACACGCTCTATGAGCAGGAAACAACAGTAACTTTCTTTACACGCTCTATGAGCAGGAAACAACAGTAACTTTCTTTACACACTATGAGCGGGAAACAACAGTAACTTTCTTTACACGCTCTATGAGCAGGAAACAACAGTAACTTTCTTTACACGCTCTATGAGCAGGAAACAACAGTAACTTTCTTTACACACTATGAGCGGGAAACAACAGTAACTTTCTTTACACGCTCTATGAGCGGGAAACAACAGTAACTTTCTTTACACGCTCTATGAGCAGGAAACAACAGTAACTTTCTTTACACGCTCTATGAGCGGGAAACAACAGTAACTTTCTTTACACGCTCTATGAGCGGGAAACAACAGTAACTTTCTTTACACGCTCTATGAGCGGGAAACAACAGTAACTTTCTTTACACGCTCTATGAGCGGGAAACAACAGTAACTTTCTTTACACGCTCTATGAGCGGGAAACAACAGTAACTTTCTTTACACGCTCTATGAGCAGGAAACAACAGTAACTTTCTTTACACGCTCTATGAGCGGGAAACAACAGTAACTTTCTTTACACGCTCTATGAGCAGGAAACAACAGTAACTTTCTTTACACACTACGAGCAGGAAACAACAGTAACTTTCTTTACACGCTCTATGAGCAGGAAACAACAGTAACTTTCTTTACACGCTCTATGAGCGGGAAACAACAGTAACTTTCTTTACACGCTCTATGAGCAGGAAACAACAGTAACTTTCTTTACACGCTCTATGAGCAGGAAACAACAGTAACTTTCTTTACACACTATGAGCAGGAAACAGTAACTTTCTTTACACGCTCTATGAGCAGGAAACAACAGTAACTTTCTTTACACGCTCTATGAGCAGGAAACAACAGTAACTTTCTTTACACGCTCTATGAGCAGGAAACAACAGTAACTTTCTTTACACGCTCTATGAGCAGGAAACAACAGTAACTTTCTTTACACACTATGAGCAGGAAACAGTAACTTTCTTTACACGCTCTATGAGCAGGAAACAACAGTAACTTTCTTTAGACGCTCTGAGCAGGAAACAACAGTAACTTTCTTTACACGCTATATGAGCAGGAAACAACAGTAACTTTCTTTACACGCTCTATGAGCAGGAAACAACAGTAACTTTCTTTACACGCTCTATGAGCAGGAAACAACAGTAACTTTCTTTACACACTATGAGCAGGAAACAACAGTAACTTTCTTTACACGCTCTATGAGCAGGAAACAACAGTAACTTTCTTTACACGCTCTATGAGCAGGAAACAACAGTAACTTTCTTTACACGCTCTATGAGCAGGAAACAACAGTAACTTTCTTTACACACTATGAGCGGGAAACAACAGTAACTTTCTTTACACGCTCTATGAGCAGGAAACAGTAACTTTCTTTACACGCTCTATGAGCAGGAAACAACAGTAACTTTCTTTACACGCTCTATGAGCAGGAAACAACAGTAACTTTCTTTACACGCTCTATGAGCAGGAAACAACAGTAACTTTCTTTACACGCTCTATGAGCAGGAAACAGTAACTTTCTTTACACACTATGAGCGGGAAACAACAGTAACTTTCTTTACACGCTCTGAGCAGGAAACAACAGTAACTTTCTTTACACGCTCTATGAGCAGGAAACAACAGTAACTTTCTTTACACGCTCTATGAGCAGGAAACAACAGTAACTTTCTTTACACGCTCTATGAGCAGGAAACAACAGTAACTTTCTTTACACACTATGAGCAGGAAACAACAGTAACTTTCTTTACACACTACGAGCAGGAAACAACAGTAACTTTCTTTACACGCTCTGAGCAGGAAACAACAGTAACTTTCTTTACACGCTCTATGAGCAGGAAACAACAGTAACTTTCTTTACACACTACGAGCAGGAAACAGTAACTTTCTTTACACGCTCTGAGCAGGAAACAACAGTAACTTTCTTTAGACGCTCTGAGCAGGAAACAACAGTAACTTTCTTTACACACTATGAGCAGGAAATAACAGTAACTTTCTTTACACGCTCTATGAGCAGGAAACAACAGTAACTTTCTTTACACGCTCTATGAGCAGGAACACATTCAGTAGATATATCCAGTCACATGATGCTTGTGAAAAGCATCACCTCTTTAGGGGCACCAGGGGATGCTGATCTAGGATTGTGTCCTCCATGTCCATGTACTCTTATTCATTGTGATCCAAAATGCTAAACTGATCCTGGATCAGCTCTCCCACCGAGATGCTTGATCCATACAGCTCTTTCAAATGGGTGGCAGGAAGCCTAGCGGTTAGAGTGTTGGACCAGTAACTGAAATGTCGCTAGTTCGAATTCCAGAGCCAACCAAGTGTAAAAATCTGTCGATGTGCCCTTGAGCGAGGCACTGAACCCTAAATTGCTCCAGTTGATAATGGCCGACCCTAGCTGCGACCACAGGGTGTCTCAGGGGGAGTTGGGATATGCCAAAAACACATTTCCAAATCACACATTTGTATAATACACACTTGAAATAGGACAAATAAGCACCCACTGTTTTAGCACAGGGGCCTCTCATCAACGACCCACCGCTGCCCCCTACTGCTCACAACCCCAAACAGGAGGCTCCCGGCTGGAACATGGAAGGAAAATATGCGGACAAGAATGCCTTGTGAGCTTGTTTTCCAGGCCCCTTCCCTAATTATACAGTAGAATGTGTTTGAGAGCAGCAGGCCACCAGATGAGGAGGAAGAAACGCCAAATCAAGCACCCTCGTTGTAATCCGCTTGGCAGGATGCGGCAGATTTCGCACTCCTGTGAGGCGAAGGCGGGCACAGGGCAGCAGACCTAAGAGAGGGATCAGTGTGTGTGTGTGTGTTGAGAGGCAGGGGAGCTGTGGAGTTTTTCCACTCTGGGCAGTACTAATTGGCTCGTTATTCCCCAATAAGTCGTTGGAAGTGTTGGGAGCCCCCCTCCTTGGGCTAACACCTTGGACACATGCACAGCACACAATCAGAGGGCTAAAGGAGGGATATAGGATATTAAAGACCGGGCTGGGCAGGACTGAGCTCGGCACGACTGGGCTGGGCCTGGCACTTGTGGTTATGTCTGAGGGCTGGGGGTTGGGCCTGGGGGCTAGGGTTATGGCTGGGGCTGGGCTAGGACTGAGGGTTGGGCTGGGGGTTGGGCTGGGCTAGGACTGAGGGTTGGGCTGGGCTGGGGGTTATGGCTGGGCTGGGCTAGGACTGAGGGTTGGGCTGGGGGTTATGGCTAGGCTGGGCTAGGACTGAGGGTTGGGCTGGGCTGGGGGTTATGGCTGGGCTGGGCTAGGACTGAGGGTTGGGCTGGGCTGGGGGTTATGGCTGGGCTGGGCTAGGACTGAGGGTTGGGCTGGGGGTTATGGCTGGGCTGGGCTAGGACTGAGGGTTGGGCTGGGCTGGGGGTTATGGCTGGGCTGGGCTAGGACTGAGGGTTGGGCTGGGCTGGGGGTTATGGCTGGGCTGGGCTAGGACTGAGGGTTGGGCTGGGTCTGGGCGGCTGGGGTTAGAGGTTGACATGGGAGTGAAAATGCATTCCTGTGCCATCTTGTCCTGTCAAATGTTTTCCCGTACAGTCCCGATCCCGCAACAGTTCTATAACCCCCACAACTTTTCTGTCCTGATAAAAATCCCTCCCTTCCTGTCCTGTCCTCATTTTAACGAGTAGAAATACCTTCCTCTGTTAGCTGCTCCACTCTGTCCCCTCCCTGCACTCTGCTATGTGTGAGTTTCCATAGCAACAGACTCATTTTGGGCTGCTCATTAGAAGAGAGAGCAGTTAGTTCACTGTTAGCTAGCTACTTTTCGTTGCCTGCCTAGCAGATAAAGGCCAATTCTATATGTTTTAATTAGTGATTGAAGACTGAAGAAATCGTGTTACTGTTCAAAAATGATGTGGCCTCCTAAAACTGCTTATAACACAAAAATAACTCAGTTTAAAAATAAATTCCTGTACTTCCTGTGGACTGACCATCTTGTCCCAAATTTGACTCTAGAATTTCAATCCCGTTCCTGCAGGAATTCTGTTCCTGTGTCAACCTCTAGCTGGAGCTGGGCCAGGTCTTTCTATTGGGCTGGGCCAGAGCCTTTGTTTGGGCTGGGTCAGGTCATTCTATTGGGCTGGGCCAGAGCCTTTGTTTGGGCTGGGCCAGGTTGGCTTCCATACTTTAGCAGTATGGATCCCTAGGATGGTGGATTGATTGGGTCAGAACCTGCAGATATAATGTAGGCCAACGTGTAAAACTGGTGCATATGTAGTGGATGTTTCTAAACTCTTTTCAAGAGAGGCTAGTTTGACTGTGTAGTGCTCAGTATCTACAATCTAGAATGTCCTTCAGCTTCCTGGTGATATGGAATTCCTCAGGTGTTGTAGTCTAGGAATGACCCTCATATTCCAGCTGTCACTGTGTATTGTGGCAACCGGAAGTGTTGCAGGCAGATTCCCCAACTGTCTCACTGTGTGTATCTTGAACCATAACTAGGCAAGTCAGTTAAGAACAAATTCTTATTTACAATGACGGCCTACCCCGGCCAAACCCTAACCCGGGCCAATTGTGCACTGCCTTATGAGACTCCCAATCACGGCTGGTTGCGATACAGCCTGGAACTGAACTAGGGTCTGTAGTGACGGCTCTAACACTGTGATGCAGTGCCTTAGACCTCTGCGCCATTTGGGAGCCCATTGTGGCAACCTGAAGTGTTGAAGGCCGTTTCCCAGCTGTCTCACTCTCAGACGGTGGACACGTCTCCCTCTGTTGGTCAGATTAACTCAATGTAAATATCTGCTCCCTCTCTGCACCAACACAGTCAAACTAAACTAATTTAGGCTTCTGAATAAATACAACTAAACATTTTGAATGTTTATCAATCAAACTAGGACCCCTATGAATACTGGGGAAATGCATGGGATTTAAAATGTCATCTGAAATAGATAGTTTAGGCCTAGACTGTGTCATTACTAATACAATGAGTTATTGTACAAAATTCAACATTCTAAACAGCATCATGGAGGCTACAGCCATATCACGGCTAAACAGTGGTATGTTAGGCTACCACAGCAGGAACACTGACGGGAAGGCCCCATGTAGCCTATCCCTATAGCCTCCCAGGCCTAGCAGAGAGAACAGGGGGGTCAGCCCTATAGCCTCCCAGGCCTAGCAGACAGAACAGGGGGGTCGGCCCTATAGCCTCCCAGGCCTAGCAGACAGAACAGGGGGGTCAGCCCTATAGCCTCCCAGGCCTAGCAGAGAGAACAGGGGGGATTGGCCCTATAGCCTCCCAGACCTATCAGAGAGAACAGGGGGATCAGCCCTATAGCCTCCCAGGCCTAGCAGAGAGAACAGGGGGATTTCTCATTACCCATCCACTCTCCATGCAGCCAGTCCATTATCTACATCCCAAAGGCACCCTATTCCCTTTATAGAGCACTACTTTGACCATGGCCCACTGGATACCCATAGGGCTCCAGTCAAAAGTAGTGCTCTATGCCTCGTCACCATACAGCTCCTCTCCAATCCCCACTGATCCTGAGAAAACCCCACCACGCAAAATGAACACACACCAGTAAAACTAAAGCACGTGCCCCCTCAATTTGATCAATTTTTAAATACACACATACAAATAACAGGCCTACAAGATATGGGCTAGTCTACACAGCATTACGATACGGCCTAGTCTACACAGCATTACGATATGGCCTAGTCTACACAGCATTACGATACGGCCTAGTCTACACAGCATTACGATACGGCCTAGTCTACACAACATTAATGCAAATATATTGAATTTGGATTTCAGTGTTCCCTCAAAAGTTTTTGGTAATGCCATTTTTATAAAGGAAGTGATAAAGGATGTGGTGGAACAAACTAGACAGAGACCTAGTCATTAAACTGATGTCCTCTAAAAGTAGCAAATGGTGCAATGATTACAACCCTGCCAGGACTTCTCCCTGCATTCCACCCAGTGACATGTTTAATTTTACGTAGCGTGGCAGCCATGAACCTACAGTGCATTCTGAAAGTATTCAGACCCCTTCCCTTTTTCCACATTGTTACTTTACAGCCTTATTCTAAAATGTTTTCCTCATCGATCTACACACAATACCACATAATGAAAAAGCAAAAACAGGTTTAGAAATTTTTGCAAATGTATTCAAAATAAAAAACTGAAAAACCTTATTTACGTAAGTATTCAGACCCGCTGCTATGAGAATTGAAATTGAGCTCAGGTGCTTCCTGTTTCCATTGATCATGCTTGAGATGTTTCTACAACTTGATTGGACTCCACATGTGGTAAATTAAATTGATTGGACATGGATTGGAAAAGCACACACCTGTCAATATAAAAGGTCCCGCAGTTGACAGTGCATGTCAGAGTAAAAAACCAGCCATGATGTTGAAGGAATTGTCCATAGATCTCCGAGACAGGATTGTGTCGAGGCACAGATTTGGGGGAGGGACCTAAACCTATCTGCAGCATTGAAGGTCCAAAACCTATCTGCAGCATTGAAGGTCCCCAAAAACACAGTGGTCTCCATCATTCTTAAATGGAAGAAGTTTGGAACCACCAAGACTCTTCCTAGAGCTGGCCACCCGGAAAAACTGAGCAATCGGGGGAGAAGGGCCTTGGTCAGGGAGGTGACAAAGAATCCAATCGTGACTCTGACAGAGATCCATAGTTCCTCTGTGGAGATGGGAGAACCTTCCAAAAGGACAACCATCTCTGCAGCACTCTACCGATCAGGCTTTTATGGTAGAATGGCCAGACGGAAGCCACTCCTCAGTAAAAGGCACATGACAACTCGCTTGGAGTTTGCCAAAAGGCACCTAAAAGACTGACCATGAGAAACAAGATTGAACTATTTGGCCTGAATGCCAAGCGTCACATCTGAAGGAAACCTGGCACCATCCCTACAGTGGAGCGTGGTGGCAGCATCATGCTGTGGGGATATTTTTCAGAGGCAGGGACTGGGAGACTTGTCAGGATTGAGGGAAAGATGTTATTTGTATTTTATTTAACTAGGCAAGTCAGTTAAGAACAAAATCTTATTTACAATGACGGTCTACCCCTGCCAAACCTTGACGACGCTGGGCCAATTGTGCGCTGCCCTGTGGGACTCCCAATCACGGGCGGATGTGATGCAGCCTGGATTCGACCCAGGGACTACGCCTCTTGCACTGAGAATGCAGTGCCTTTGACCGCTGCACCACTTGGGAGCCCAAAGACAAACAGAGAAAAGTACAGAGATCCTTGATGAAGTCCTGAGTGCTCTCAAGCAGGTTCTCAGACTGGGGTGAAGGTTCACCTTCCAATAGGACAATGACCCTAAGCACACATCCAAGACAACGCAGGAGTGGCTTCGGGACAAGTCTCTGAATGTCCTTGAGTGGCCCAGACAGAGCCTGGACTTGAACCTGATCAAACATCTCTGGAGAGACCTGAAAATAGCTGTGCAGTGACGCTCCCCATCCAACCTGACACAGCTTGAGAGGATCTGGAGAGAAGAATGGGAGAAACTCCACAAATGCAGGTGTGTCAAGCTTATAGTGTCATACCCAAGAAGACTCGAGGTTGTAATCGCTGCCAAAGGTGATTCAACAAAGTACTGAGTAAAGGGTCTGAAGACTTATGTAAATGTGATGTTTCTGTTTTTAATACATTTGCAAAAATTGATTAGATTGATGAGGGGAAAAAACAACTTATTCTAAAAATGATTAAGGCTTTAACGTAACAAAATGTGGAATAATTCAAGGGCCCTGAATACTTTCCGAATGCACTACATCTCATGGTTTTGGACTGGTCAAGGGGCTCTGTCTGGGGTTCTCTGTGTGTCAAGGGGCTCTGTCTGGGGTTTTCTGTGTGTCAAGGGGCTCTGTCTGGGGTTTTCTGTGTGTCAAGGGGCTCTGTCTGGGGTTTTCTGTGTGTCAAGGGGCTCTGTCTGGGGTTTTCTGTGTGTCAAGGGGCTCTGTCTGGGGTTTTCTGTGTGTCAAGGGGCTCTGTCTGGGGTTTTCTGTGTGTCAAGGGGCTCTGTCTGGGGTTTTCTGTGTGTCAAGGGGCTCTGTCTGGGGTTCTCTGTGTGTCAAGGGGCTCTGTCTGGGGTTCTCTGTGTGTCAAGGGGCTCTGTCTGGGGTTCTCTGTGTGTCAAGGGGCTCTGTCTGGGGTTCTCTGTGTGTCAAGGGGCTCTGTCTGGGGTTCAGCCAAGGGATACGATTGATTTTGGAACAGATTGTTTATCATTCAGGACTGGGGTGATGTCATGGAGCTAAAAAGGCAACAAGACAGACTGCCTTTATCTTGAGCCAGAATCCTGTCAGGCCTGACTGAATGCAGTGGTTGGTTGGAGTCTTTAGGAATGGTTGCCAGCTGATCAGAGACAGGCATCATGTTCACAATGATAGAAGCTTAATCAATATGGGAGGATCTTCTGTTACTGTGACCCTTGAGGGACAACATCATGTGTGAGTGAGAAGAGGTGGGGGCTTGGTGTGACCCACATCCAGGTTCATCAATATTCAGTAACTCTGTGCAGCACAAGACTCACGCCCACGCGTCTCCCAGGGTGACTAACATTCACCTTCACTGTTCTGTACTCTTCTACTGTCTACTGCACAACTGCATACTCTAGCAGTTTGTGTGAGAGTGAGAGACTCACACATTCTGAATGCAATTATAATGCATGAGTATAACATTGTAACTAAACTTAAATTGCACTGTGATCTGAGCCCCATGGCCATTGTAATCTCATAGTAACAAGGAAGGCACCGTTAGAAGTGTAAAAACAGTAATTGTCAACAAACTAACTAGTTACCAAGGAGCTTGATCTTCAATTAGGTTTATTTAAAGCTACTCAAGTTGTCAACAGTGGTTCGTTCTCAGTGGTGTAAAGTACTCAAGTAAAAATACTTTAAAGTGTTACTTAAGTAGATTTTGGGGGTATCTGTACTTTATTATTTATATTTGTGACAACTTTTACTTCCTTACATTCCTAAAGAAAATTGAATTTTTACTCCATACATTTTCCCTGACACCCAAAAGTACTTGAAACCTTTTGAATGCTTAGCAGGCCAGAAAAATTGACGCACTTATCAAAATAACATATTTGGTCATCCCTACTGCCTTTGATCTGGCGGACTCCCCAAACACACATTATTCGTTAGTAAATTACGTCTGAGTGTTGGAGTGTGCCCCTTGCTAGCCGTAAATAAATAAAAAACAAGAAAATGGTCCCGTCTGGTTTGCTTAATATAAGGATTTTTAAATTATTTATTTTTACTCTTGATACTTAAGTATACATAAAACCAAATGCTTTTACTCAAGTAGTATTTTACTGGATCACTCACTTTTACTTGAGTCAATTTCTACTAATGCATCTTTACTTTTACTTAAGTATAACAAATCAGTATTTTTTTCACCACTGTTCGTTCTATCATTGCGCTGCTAGTTGCAGTATCTAGCAAGCGTTTGCAACGTAGCTTGCCTAGGCCTGGTGCTGCAAACAGACAGGGCTGCAAATGCCATGTTGTGAGCATTGGCTCAACACGGTTCCGTGCGTAAACGTTGAACGCATTGACCAACTGGCGCTCCCGAAGTGCGAGGTGGTTCCCAATCGTGCAGTTTGTAGCTATATATTGCAATGCTATAGCGTGACAGTAAGTAAACAAAATCTAAAGACAAACGTCCCATCAATACCACACCTAACAACAGCGCTGTCAGACGCAGGAAGTAGCTATAGTTAGCTAACTGGTTCGAGCTAGCCCTAGCCAGGGCAATTGCAGAAGTGGAATGAGCACTTCTGTTTGGTTCGTTCAATGCTTACCGATGTGGTTATCCTCAATGTGCACGATGAGTTCGGCCAACGATTCGAAGTGGAGTCCGCAACCACCGAACCTACAAATGTTAGAGAAGAAGGAGACAGCGGCGATGCCTGTCATGGTCTAAGCTACCTGTACATTGAATATGTGTGCCAGTGAGGGGAGTCAGCAACAGACGCCAGCAGGCAGCGGCGCTAGCAGCTGGAGCACAAGCATGGGGTGGGAGAAAGGGCAGAGGGGCTATGTTCACGTGCTAGTCGGAACTAGGAAACTCGGCAATTTCGATCTGCTCATTTGTTGAACGCGGCACGTGAATAACTACAACCAGTTAGCAAGTCGAACATTTCCGAGTTTCCTAGTTTCGACTAGCACTTGATTGCGGCAGGTAGTATTTAGAGCGCTACTGGACTAGTAATCAAAAGGTTGCTAGATCGAATCCTCGAGCTGACAAGGTAAAAATCTCCCCTTTCTGCCCCTAGGAAAAGTTAACCTATGGTTCTTAGTCCGTCATTGCAAATAATAAAACGTTCTTAACCGACATACCTAGTTAAATTAAAAAATACAATAAAAAAAAATAGGGACAGTGACAATATCATTGCGTTTGAGCACCCCTTAGGTCACTCACTTTATAATCAACGTCACGAATATACTTGACGTATTACGTTGCAATATTGTGAATTGTAGACCAGAACAGTAGGCAACACATTTAAAAAAACACACCATACCTGTTTGAATTATGTGATAGGGTAGTAAGAACCTTACTTTTGGTCATTGTTTCCCCTGGGATCCTAATTAGGGAGTCACATTAAAAGGTTTAAAACGAGTGTATTAGTCGGAGGGATAATATTACCATCTGAGTAAATACAAATAAATGACTAACAAATTGAAGCATCATTTTATTTGGTAGCAATATAAATAACAATATGACACCTGCTCGTGGAACATCTCATTATAAAATCATGGACATTAATATGGATTTGGTCCCCCTTTTGCTGCTATATCAGCCTTCACTCTTCTGGGAAGTCTTTCCACTAGATGTTGGAACATTGCTGCAGGGATTTACTTCCATTCAGCCACAAGAGCATGTGAGGCCAGACACTGACGTTGGGCGATTAGGTCTGGCTCACAGTCGGCATTCCAATTTATCCCAAAGGTGTTCAATGGGGTTGAGGTCAGGGCTCTGTGCAGGCCAGTCATGTTCCTCCACACCGATCTTGACAAATAATTTCTGTATGGACCTCGCTTTGTGCACAGGGGCATTGTCCTGCTGAAACTGGAAAGGGCCTTCCCCAAACTGTTGCCACCATGTTGGAAGCACAGACTGGTCTAGAATGTCATTGTATGCTGTAGCATTAAGATTTCCCTTCATTGGAACTAAGGGGCCTAGCCCGAACCATGAAAAACAGCCCCAGACCATTATTCCTCCTCCACCAAACTATGCATTCAGGCAGGTAGCATTCTCCTGGCATCCACCAAACCCAGATTTGTCCATCTGACTGCATTGCGTTTGGTGATCTTAGGCTTGTGTGAGGCTGCTTGGCAATGGAAACCCATTTCATGAAGCTCCCGACGAAAAGTTATTGTGCTGAAGTTGCTTCCAGAGGCAGTTTGTAACTCGGTAGTGAGTGTTGCAAACGAGGACAGGCGATTTTTACACGCTTCAGCACTCGGCGGTAGCCAAATCCACTCATTTGAAGGGGGTCCACATACATTTGTATATATAGTGTATAGGTTCATTAAAACCACACAAGCAAAAACAATGTTACAAACAAATAAATACAATTTCATGAAAACATGAACTTATTCATGTTGAATGGAGTCAAAGGAGGCAAGTTTGCTCAAAACAACAAGCATTTGACATATTCCTCCATGAATAATGTGAGTAAGTTGCTAAACAGTAACAACAAAACAATATAACATACTTGGTTCATTTCAAATTCGTTTGACTTGCATTTGAAATTCCTATTTCGGTCAACAGCTTTCCCAGCATCAGACAACTATAGACATGAATGAACTTGAGAGCAGTGGTATAATGAAAATAGCAGATTTGTCAGACACACAGAAAACGGTCTATCTTGAAAAGCACAGCACTTGCTTTTTATGCAAAGATCTTTTCAACTGTTTTTTTCTTCTTCTTTTCAGCACCAGTGACAGATGTCCAACCAGCATCCCGCATCCTTTTCATTGCGGCGAGCTTTAAAGTACTCCCAGGTGATTTCTGAATGGCAGGGCTCTGGATCTGAAACATTACAGACTAATACTGACCTGGACATCACAGCATTAACTACCTTTAAGTTACAGACTATATTTTAGAAGTTGCAGAGTATAGACTTATTTCATAATACAGAGGGTGTACTGCCAAGTAAGTCAAGTATTTGGTGTTAATGTAAGGCTGGCTCATTCTACCTTCCTGAATATGTCCACTTTCTGATTCTGTGCTGCTGGGACACTTGACTGCAGGCGGCTCTTGAATGGATCAGTTGCAACTGCAATGCTCTGCCATTATACGAACCAGAAAGACCCAAGTTAGAAGAAGTGATATGTAAAGCAAAATGATTTCCACAATTAAATGTGCATGTGCACACCATACAGCTTGCATATAGAGTTATGATAATAAATCCTGAGTTTGAACAAATCCAATGTTTTAAGTCTATCCAAGTTCAAGCAGTGTGTTCATTAGATCTTGAAGCATTATTTACCAATAAATCATTATGTTCCGAGCTGTCAGACTTGGGGTCAAGCTCCAGGGTGCTCATCCCCCAGGGCACAGACTTCCCAGTGGAGGGAGGAGTTCTGATTCTGTAAGACTGTGGAGAAAATCACTCAATCACTCACAAAGAAATAGGATGGAGAGAATCCTCTGGGGGAATGGCTCAGTCAATAAATGAAAACACAGTTAATGAATCTTAGATTTTTTTTTAATGTTTATCAACATACTCCAATACCTTAATCCGTGGTGTTGCACTAACTATATTGGTGGAGCTCCAAGATGGAGTTCTGAGAGCTTCGGTTTCCTTTGACGCATCAAACATACAGTACCATGTCAGTTCATCTAATCAATTCTACGGTGATCATACAACATACAGATCATTTATTATTGAATAGCCTAACTTATGCATTATGAATACAACATACAAAATAATCAACCAATTCCAATACCTTAATTCGTGGTGTTGCTGCAACTCTAGTCATGGAGCTCCAAGATGGAGTTTTTGGGGCTTCGTTTTCCATTTCCTTTGACACATCAACACTATCAGTTCATCTAAGGTATTATACAGTGATGATGCACATGGATATAGTGGAGAAACATTTCAGAAAATGTTTGACCCGAACACAATCATTTTTAAGAAGTTCATGATCACTTACATTAATGTTTGGAGTCAATACAACTATTTTCTCTGAGGTTTGGGATGGGGTTACAGAGGCTTTCAGAGTTTTTGTCTTTCTCTGACTTTCCTTTGCCAAACGGAACATAGGCATCTTGGCGGAGGAGTATACTTTGGGGGTTTCAGAACACCTAACTTCTTTGGACTTTGGCTCAGGCAGCTAATTTGTAAATATAAAAATGTAAATGTAAAATAACAATTTTTGTCAGACACTTTTAAACAACAAAAACTGTTGTTATGCTCTGATATCTGAATAACTACCTGTTCATCCTGTGTCTCCAGTTGCCTGCTCATTTTCTTTTCTTTTTTCAGGGCTGTAATCTCTTGTAGTAAGCTTTCCTACAACACAACATTACATCATGACTGAGTAAAGAGACAACATTTGTCACTTGACACAGCTTTGTCAGCATGGGACATGACCACTTACCCTCTCGTTCATTTCTTTCTTTAGTTGTTCCTTCAAACGGTCATTCTCAATGTTCTGCTGTGACAGCACCAATTCCTGAGGAAAAATCAGAAAAATATCCAAGAAGCAGAGGTATAACACTACTGAAATGCTCCCAGTTAATCCAATCTCATGTGTATTCCTCTACTATATTGTAACATACCAGTGATGTTCTATTAGCAGTTGCCTCCATGTCTTTCCTCTTCTTCTCATCAAGCTCTGCATCTTTCTCGTCAACCATTTTGTCATACTGGTTCTGATACCAACAGAGAACTAAATGTTAACAAACACACATGGATAACATTTAAAACAACATGCAAGATGACAGCGGTGGATATTGACCTAAAGATAACTTTACCTTGTGCTTTTCCATCAAGGCAACCATGTCTGCTATCTTGTTCTGACATTTGATTTCAGTATCTTCCTTACTCTTGATGGCATCTGTTGCTGTAAGATGTAGCTTTTTCACCTGCAGGGATCAATATGTGCAGCAAGTATGTTGCCACATCTACCAGAATGTACCATATTATTAACTTCCAATAAGCACCTTTTTCTGAAGCTCTGCCTCAGATGTTGCTTTGGTTTCAAGGTCATCAAGCAAATTTTTACATTCCTCTTCATTTGATCGTTGAACATTTTCTGACTCCTCTTTCAATTTGTTTATCTGTGATGGATGAAAAACCAAGTTGCATCACAACTGAACTACAATTTTGCACTTGTAAATTACCATTTAAAGCCACGCGGTACCTCATTTTCAAGTTCACTGGATTTTGCAGTCTCAATTGCAATTTGTTTCTTCAAAGTTTTGTTCTGAGAACAAACAAGTAAATGAAAAACAGGTTATAGAAAGCTGAACAGTTTATATTATTGTATAATTCATTTGTCATTTTATAATCGATTTTTTTGTCAACACAAACCTCTTTTTGGTATTCGTCCTGGATTTTAGTTTTACTCTCTAATTTTATCTTCAGGTTGGACAGCTATAGAGAAAAAGCAAAGTGTTTGATAAGATAATTCAAGAAAAAAATAATCAAAGTGTAGACATGACTTTGATAATCACCTTTGACTCCACTGCTTTCATTTGTTTATCTTTCTTTGAGAGCTCAGCCTGCAGATCTCCACACTACAGACATGAAGTCAAACAGAAAATAGTGAACTTTATTTACTATCACTCATCAGTGTGAATATAGAATAAAACAGACGTGCATTTAGATTTGGACATTTACTCGGCCATATAATATTTTTTAAAAACAGTGTTAAACTGACATCATGTTGAAAGTTCCAATACAGACATTTTATCTCAATATCAAATATTTTCTGGGTAACAATTAAGCACCTTACTGTGATTGTTTTAAATAAAATAGTAAAAAATAAAAATAACTTCTTAGCAAATAGCAATTTCTCAAGCAAGAATTTTGCTAGGACTATCTGGGAGTGGTTTGAGTAGGGAGGGGGAAACTGAAAACTATTATTGTTATTGGCAGAGAGGTTTGGAACACCCTTTCTTATTGGTCTAATAACTAATTTACCACATGGTGATGACATCAGGCAGGTCAAAACTCCATTCCACCAAAACATGCAGAAATTTCAGGTGGTCATTTCAAACTGCTTTTACACTAAAGGGGCATTATCATAATTTTCACAATATTATTCCAACCTCATAGACAGTTGATTTGCTTACACTTTCTTCAAGTTTCTTCTGCAGATTCTCAGTGTCTTGGCCTTGCTCTTCAACTTTGGCATTTAAGGATTTCAATTCCTCTCTACAGGAAAAAGGTGAATGATTTTGAAGAAAAAAAACGAATGTTGCTGCATGCAGCATTGTATAATGACTATCATTACTAAAGATTTATAAACAATTAACTCTAACTGACCGTAATTGGTGGTTTTCTTCTTGGAGTCTTTCAATTTCCTTCTTCATCTTCATCTCTTTTGCCTCACTCTCCTGAATGACAAGAATATTCCCATTACAACACAAGAATGAATTATCAGCAAACTGCTCCATTATTCTATACAGACAGCATCACATGTTCAATTCATACAGACCTTAAGTTGTGCTACCAGAATGTTTGCCTCTGAGGATTCATTCTGAATCTGCTCCAGAATAGTCTTCTTCTCAAGCTGCAGCTGATTGAAACTTGCTAATAGCTCCTTATACTTCACCCTGGAGAATAATTCACATTCAGCATTTACAGAGACATGGAGGAAAACTATCCCTCAGGTTATTGAATACTTTATACTTGAACATCCAAGGACTCACTCATGCTGTACAATGTCTGTCTTTAGATTCTCTTTCTCCTTGATGGATTTTTCATCTCTTCTCATTGCAGCAGATAACTGCCCCTTAATCTCTTTTATTTTCCTCTGTGGGATACAACATATTAACAATTTCTTTCCTGGACTCATCTATGTACATACAGGTGTCAAACAAAACATGTAAACACAAATATGCATTGCCAATATTGTGCAAGGAAAATATAATTAATAGAATGAAACCTCAGTCATATTGGCTTTTTCTTTCAAGTCGTTTTGCATCGTTTCAGCATTTCCAAGAGCCTTTTCCAGTAAAATGTTTTCAACAGACATGGTTTCCACTTTATTCTAGAAGGGTACAACATATTCCAATATTAAAAGATAATACGATTTATGCAAACAATATCCTTCTGAATAAGTAGCACTATAAATGTATCTACACAACAATCATCTGAACATCATCTCACCTTAACTTGGTGAATTTCAGCATGTTTCCCCTCAAGCTCTGTGGTGAGTTCTGATGTTCTGGCCTCCACAACTTTAATTGTTTCCTCTAGTGACTGTATGGATTTATTTTTGACATCCTAAAAGGTAAGAGTAAAATAATTGCTCTTTCATTAACCTCACCATGGACTAGACATGACAGTTATGAGGGAAGTGCCAATTTGAGTTCACAAAACATAGGGGACATATAATCTTTACCAATTCATCTTCAAGGATTTGTAGCTGTCTGTCTTTCTTTTCTTTCTGTTCTTTGATCTCTCCTAGAAAACAAAACTTATATTAAATCTCTGGTTGCATACAAGCTAAAAACAAATGTCAATGTTCGAAAAAATAATGCAATTGTAACACGAAAGGGTGTGTGATACACTTTTTTTTAGCACAGTCGCAAGTACGAGGCGAAGCCGAGCAATACTTTACCTAATTCAAGGTTTTTCCTGTCAAGTTCCTCTGTGACTGCCGTAAGCTTCAGTTCAAGTTCTTTTGCCCTGAGAAACAAGTTAACATTCAAAGTAATATAAGAATCTTGATTACCATTTTGGGGTTCACCAAACAGGGGACAAAATAGTACCTCTATTAATTTCCCACCTCTGTATCTCAACTGTTAATGATGTCTGAAATTCCTGGGCTGTGGCCTGAATCTGTACAAGCTTGTCTGCTTGTTGATCTTTTATTTTGTTGAGCTCTTCCAAGCTTGAGTCTTTCTTGGCAATAACCTTTGCATTCTCCTCTTTGTTGCTCTCTAATGCTGTAGCAATAGCTTTTCTACTTTCCTATAGAGATTTAAAGTAACAATGCACATTTTCCATTGTCCCATTATGTACTGTCCACAGCCACATGAAGATATATAACAACTTAGAATGTAAAATGACAAACATATGCCTCCTTGGATTATACATGATGAACTGCATAACTTGCGTTTTAAATATACTTTTTAATAGCATATTGGAGTACAAAACAACATACTAACCTCACATTCTTCATTGAGCTGTTCTGCATTTTGCAGACTTTCTAACAGAGATTCTTGTTCTTGTTTGGAACGTTGAAGGGCTTCCTGGTGTTGTTCTGTCAAAGGAAATAAGATGTTATGTTCTTGTCGTAAAATATGATATTATACAGGAGTAAGGAAGTTTCACTTCCAGTAAAATGCATGAAATGGATTTAAAAGTTCACCAAGACCTATTCGAATGGAATTCATTTTACTGAGCGTAATGTAATTGTGTACAAGAACAAAACACCACATCTGTAATTTTAGTCCTGAATCTGCCATGGCAGGAGAGTAACAATTCCAGCCAGAATAACCAAGGTCCTCTGATATTACGACTCTTGTTCTTATCGACATCACTGTGTTTTCCATGACATTAGAGTTTGACAGGTATTGCTTGCAGTTTGAGCAAGAAAACATAGAACTGATTTGATCAATTGAAGCTTAAAACAAAGTGCTGCACATCAAATATGTGGACACCTGCACGTCAAACACCACATTCCAAAATCATGGGCATTAATATGTAGCTGATCCCACCCTTTGCTGCTATAAAAGCCTCTACTTTTCTGGGAAGGCTTTCTACTAGTGGTTGGAACATTGCTGCAGGGACTTGCTTCCATTCAGCCACAAGAGTAAGTGAGGTTGGGCAATTAGGCCTGGCTCGCATTCGGCGTTCCAATGCATCCCAAAGTTGCTCAATGGGGTTGAAGTCAAGGCTCTGTGCAGGCCAGTCAAGTTCTTCCACACCGATCTCAACAAACCATTTCTGTATGGACCTCGCTTTGTGAACGGGGGAGGGGGGGTAAAGGTGCCCACATACTTTTGTATACAGTGTATATTTCATATAACTGCCTTTATCAACTTTCAAAGTGAATACTTTTGTTTATACCTTTTGTGCCAGTGAACTGAAGTTGAACATTGTCAAATGCATCAGTTTAATTAAGCCTAAATACGCAATAAAAAAGTATTGCAGTTATAAGCTTATTAAAAGGGGCAATCTGCATTTGCTACATCCATTTTGAGATTTGTGAATTATTGATATGTAGCCATTGATTCTTGAAGAATATAATTTATAAATGACTCATGAGCTTAGTTCTACTGTCGTACCACATCAAAAACAAAAATATAAGCTTGTTTTACTTTGTTTGTAAAGAATGTAAATGTAAACAAACACTACATAGCCTAAAAACATGATTACAACTATAATGTTGATATCATGGATGCCCAGACTAAGCATCCATTGTTCTGTCTATGGATTTGAGAGTGGTTACACTTCTTCAACCCCATCCCTAAGCTTTTTTACCAAAACAGGGGCGGGAGAAGGCATTGTTAGTGTTTCAACTGCTGATTGTCTCTTTAAAGAAACCCTGGCTGTTGATGTAGTAGGCAGTAGATCAATAGAACACAAAGCATCCCCGATCCACTGAGGTTAACTTTGTTGGACATGGCAAGTTCACTTTCTCATCCATAAACGCATCTCAAGTGCAAATAGGTCTACTGTTCAGCAACTCATATCAGCAGGATGCGGGGCATTTTTATTAGGAGGAACTTTTACCGTGGATCTCTAAAATAATGATTTTGATCACACTTCCTCAATTTAAATATTATGAGGGCACCTACAAATGTTGGCAGCCAAGCACAAGTTATCAATGTAGCCTACTATCTTGACATGACCTTTAAATATTTTCACACCTTGAATGAAGAAAAAAAATGAATTATAGGAGGCTGTTTGGAAAAACATCCTACGCAAATCATCCTCTGGAATAATGCACATGCTGGGGTAATTACATAATCAACGTCTCTAGTAATACTAGTCCTGTCCAAATAGGGCTTAAGACCTAGGCCTAATCAATGAACAAAAAGTGCCCATCTTACGTGCTGCCTGTTGTAACCGTTTGCAACTCTCTCGGGTTTCATGGAGGTTGAGCAGGATTGCCTGAAGTTCTTTTTCTTTGTCCTTCATTTTCATCTGAAGTATCACAACCTGTAAGAGACATTTTCAGTTTCCATAGTCTACATACACAACGCCAAATACTGTTCATATTGTTTGTGACAACAATAGGTTACCGAAAATGTGTTTTAAAAACCACTCAGAGAGGGCGTCCATTACTCTACTCATGTTCAGTCAGACCAACCTCTTCTTCTTTCATACTGAATTCTTTCTCAAACTTCTCCTTTAAAACGGCAAATTCTTCCAAATCCTCTTTAACTGTAAAATATTCACATCATTGGCGTTATTGTTCTCTTTTTATATACTGTGTAAAGTGCCGAGTGTTATGTTCACAACAACACAATACAAGTGCATTGATGATGATATATTTCAAGTATATATACCTTTCAGCATTTCAAGGCGGTCAGTTTCTGCTTGAATACGTAGGCTTTCAAAGGCAGCATTCATCCTCTATAACAATGAATAAAAATGTTTTAACAAATATTCTTCTTCACTAGCATCATATAACTGACGCCATACATGGTGTATTAATGAAGATAACAAATCAATTATGTTATTTTAATCAAAAGAACAGAAAATTATAATATTTACCTGAATAGTTTCACTGTTTTCCATGAACAAGTGATGGGTTTCCTCTCTTTCAGATTCAACTAAGAGAACATAGGTTGGTTTGAGGACAACGTAGACCACAAAATGTCATCATTTCGCATTCAGGCAACTAGTATGTACACTTAGGCTGAGTAGTCGGCATGTTTTACTCACATAGATGGATTTTCTCAGCTGATCTTTCAAACGTATCCTTTAGTATATTACATAGGTTCCGTGTTGCATTGTTTCTGTTGGAAAAATAAACATTACAGAAAAAAACAGAATGATGATACAATCTATAGTGACAGTATCATGTTATAATCAAATACATACTTGTTCTGCAGATCATCATTCTCACTGATCTGATCCTCTAGTTTTATGCTGAGGCTTTCATTTCCGAACTAAAACATAAAGAAAAGGAAAAATAGGATATATAATAATAATACTTTTTTTTTTAAAGGACTTTAGCATTTTTACTCTGTCTTTTCAATAGGCACATTTGTACATTTACAGGTACATACCTGCAATTCCTGAATGGCTTTACGTTGGGTTTCAATTGTTCTTTTGTTTTCTTGCAGCTTCCTGTCTTTTTGCACAGCCTCTGAGTCCACTTTGACTTTCCAATACTTTACTTTCTGAACTTCTTCAAACAGTTTTGAATACAGCTGACTGGGTTTGCAATTGGTCTAAGAAGATTTAGAAAACACATGTCAGAACTCTACAGCATAATCTATGCATAATCACATCAGCGGAGGCTGGTGGGATAAGCTATAGGAGGACAGGCTCATTGTAATGGCTGGAATGGAATCAGTGGAACGGCGTCAAACGTGGTTTCCATATGTTTGATACGTTCCATTTATTCCATTCCAGTCTTTACAATGAGCCCGTCCTCCTATAGCTATTTCCTCCAGTCTCCTCTGAATCACAGCCTATTATGTAAAACGAATGCTCCTGAGAATTGAGATAAAGGCTAAATTGAGATAAAGGCTAATTTGCTCACATGCGACTAATCTCGGTTAACCCAGAACCAAAGTCTTGCGTAATTGATCAGATGCTCGATTAAGTTCTGGGTAAAGAAGTGTTGAGAGAACGAGGAGCTCTACCCTCTCTCTTTGCAAGTTACGGGTAAGTCTATGGGTCAAATGTCCCCTCCCCTTCCGAAATTCGACACACCACACCAAACCTTGATTTTTCCAAATAACCGGTGACAAAAAACCCAAGGACCGGAAATAATGCTGCTCACCATCTCCCGCAACCAGTTGTATCATGACAGACCTACGGTACCATTTATGTTTCTGTAGTCTGTCCACCAGAGATCAACACTCAACTAATATTGGCTTGCTGGTGAGTTGTACAATGTGCTATCTATCTAGGCCAGTGGTACGCACAGAAGGGACCCCATATCTTTAGCCAGAATTTCTGGTGATCCCATCCCTCCCCAAATCTGATGACACAACCTTAAAATCAGTCAATTTCAATGTTTACATCAACAAACAACCTTAAATTCATTAAATGTTCATATTTCTTATCAATGTATCTTTCCCAAAAATGTTTGTATGTTGTCCCATACAATAATTTGTACTCATTTTTTGTTCCTCCCAAAATTATTATTATTATTTTAATTGGGGGACCCTACTCCAATTCCCCCATGACTCCGAATACCTCTGATCTAGGCTTCCAGTGCATTCAGAAAGTATTCAGACCCCTTGGCTTTTTCCACAGTTTGTTACCTTACAGCCTTATTCTAAAATGTATTTTTATTCTTATTCCCTCATCTATCTACACACGATACCCCATAATGACAAAGCAAAAACAGGTTTGTAGAAATGTTTGCAAATGTATTAAAAATACAAATCTGTACATAAGTATTCAGACCCTTTACTTTGTTGAACATCTTTGGCAACGATTACTGCTTAGAGTCTTCGTGGGTATGACTCTACAAGCTTGGCACACCTGTATTTGGGGAGTTCCTCCAATTCTTCTCTGCAGATAATCTCAAGATCGGTCAGGTTGGATGGGGAGCGTCGCTGCACAGGTATTTTCAGGTCTCTCCAGAAATGTTTGAATGGGTTCAAGTCCGCGCTCTGGCTGGGCCACTCAAGGACATTCAGAGACTTGTCCCAAAGCCACTCCTGAGTTGTCTTGGCCGTGTGTTTAGGGTTATTGTCCTGTTGGAAGGTGAACCTTCGCCCCAGTCTGAGGTCCTGAGCGCTCTGGAGCAGGTTTTCATCATGGATCTCTCTGTACATTGCTCTGTTCATCTTTCCCTTGATCCTGACTAGTCTCCCAGCCCCTGCCCCTGAAAAATATTGCCACAGCATGATGCTGCAACCACCATGCTTCACCGTAGGGATGGTGCCAGGTTCCCTCCAGACGTGACGCTTGGCATTGAGGCCAAAAAATGTAATCTTGGCTTCATCAGACCAGATAATCTTGTTTATTTTGGAAAACTCCAAGTGGGCCATCATGTGCCTTTTACTGAGGAGTGACTTCCGTCTGGCCACTCTACCATAAAGGCCTGATCGGTGGAGTGCTGCAGAGATGGTTGTCCTTCTGGAAGGTTCTCCTATCAACACAGAGGAACTCTAGAGCTCTGTCAGAGTGACCATCGGGTTCTTGGTCACCTCCCTGATCAATGCCCTTATCCCCCGATTGCTCAGTTTGGTCGGGCGCCCAGCTCTGGGAAGAGTCTTGGTTGTTCCAAATGTCTTCCATTTAAGAATGATGGAGGCCACTGTGTTCTTGGGGACCTTCAATGCTTCAGAAATGTTTTGGTTCCTTCCCCAGATCTGTGCCTCGACACAATCCTGTCTCGGAGCTCTATGGACAATTCCTTTGACCTCATGGTATGGTTTTTGTTCTGACATGCACTGTCAACTGTGAGACTTTATATAGACAGGTGTGTGCCTTTCCAAATCATGTCCAATCAATTGAATTTACCACATCTGGAGTCCAATCAAGTTGTAGAAACATCTCAAGGATGATCAATGTAAACAGGATGCACCTGATCTCAATTTCGAGTCTCATAGCAAAGGTTCTTAATACTTATGTAAATAAGGTATTTCAGTTTTGAATTCTTAATAAATTTGCAAAAAAAATCTAAAAACCTGTTTTCGCTTTGTCATTTTGCAGTATTGTGTGGAGATTGATGAGGAAAACTTTATTTAATACATCGCTGCAGCTGTACATAGTCTATCGGTAAATAGCCCACCCATTTTTACCTACCTCATCCACATACTGTTTTATTTATTTACTTTTCTGCTCTTTTGCACACCAATATCTCTACCTGTACATGACCATCTGATCATTTATCACTCCAGTGTTAATCTGCAAAATTGTAATTATTCGCCCACCTCCTCATGCCTTTTGCACACAATGTATATAGACTCTCTTTTTTTTCTACTGTGTTATTGACTTGTTAATTGTTTACTCCATGTGTAACTCTGTGTTGTCTGTTCACACTGCTATGCTTTATCTTGGCCAGGGCGCAGTTGCAAATGAGAACTTGTTCTCAACTAGCCTACCTGGTTAAATAAAGGTGAAATAAAAAAAATAAAAAAATAAAGGCTGTAACGTAACAAAATGTGGAAAAGTGGAAGGGGTCTGAATGCTTTCCGAATGCACTGTATATTGTGTAGAGGTCGACCGATTAATCTGAATGGCCGATTAATTAGGGCCAATTTCAAGTTTTCATAACAATCGGAAATTTGTCATTTTGGACGCTGATTTGGCAAATTGTTTTTTTTACACCTTTATTCAATCTTTATTTAACTAGGCAAGTCAGTTAAGAACACATTCTTATTTTCAATGACGGCCTAGGAACGATGGGTTAACTGCCTTGTTCAGGGGCAGAACGACAGATTTTTACCTTGTCAGCTCAGGGATTCAATCTTGCGACCTTACGGTTAACTAGTCCAACACTCTAACCACCTGCCTCACGAGGAGCCCGCCTGTTACGCGAATGCAGTAAGAAGCCAAGGTAAGTTGCTAGCTAGCATTAAACTTTATCAATCATAATCACTAGTTATAACTACACATGGTTGATGATATTACTAGTTCATCTAGCATATCCTGCGTTGCATATAATCGATACAGTGCACATTCGCGAAAAAGGACTGTCATTGCTCCAACGTGTACCTAACCATAAACACCAATGCCTTTCTTAAAATCAATACACAGAAGTATATATTTTTAAACCTCCATATTTAGCTAAAATAAATCCAGGTTAGCAGGCAATATTAACCAGGTGAAATTGTGTCACTTCTCTTGCGTTCATTGCACGCAGTCAGGGTATATGCAACAGTTTGGGCTGCCTGACTCATTGCGAACTAATTTGCCAGAATTTTACGTAATTATGACATAATATTGAAGGTTGTGCAATGTAACAGGAATATTTAGACTGATGGATGCCACCCGTTAAGATAAAATACGGAACGGTTCCATATTTCACTGAAAGAATAAACGTCTTGTTTTCGAGATGATAGTGTAACGGCAGATTTCCTCTTCGTCTGAAGAGGAGTAAGGATCGGACCAAGATGCAGCGTGGTAGGTGTCCCTAACTTTAATCAAAGAAAGCGTGAAGAAACGAAACCCGAAACGGTACCGTGTGGCGACAAACACGGACATGGAAACAAACACCCACAAACCAACAGTGAAACCCAGGCTACCTAAGTATGATTCTCAATCAGAGACAACTAACGACACCTGCCTCTGATTGAGAACCATACTAGGCCGAAACAGAAACCAAACATAGACTGCCCACCCCAACTCACGCCCTGATCATACTAAATAAAGACAAAACAAAGGAAATAAAGGTCAGAACGTAACAGATAGTTTCCAGATTTGACCATATTAATGACCTACGGCTCGTATTTCTGTGTGTTATTATATTATAATTAAGTCTATGATTTGATAGAGCAGTCTGACTGAGTGATGGTAGGCACCAACAGGCTCACAAGCATTCATTCAAACAGCACTTTTGTGCGTTTTTCCAGCAGCTCTGCTGTTCATGACTTCAAGCCTATCAACTCCCGAGATTAGGCTGGTGTAACAATGTGATGTGAAATGGTTAGCGGGGTGCGCGCTAATAGCGTTTCAAACGTCACTCGCTCTGAGACTTGGGAGTAGTTGTTCCCCTTGCTCTGCATGAGTAACACTGCTTCGAGGGTGGCTGTTGTCGTTGTGTTCCTGGTTTGAGCCCAGGTAGGAGCGAGGACAGGTACGGAAGCTATACTGTTACACTGGCAATTCTAAAGTGCCTATAAGAACATCCAAAGGTATATGAAATACAAAATGGTATAGAGAAATAGTCCTATAATTCCTATAATAACTACAACCTAAAACTTCTTACCTGGGAATATTGAAGACTCATGTTAGAAGGAACAACCAGCTTTCATATGTTCTCATGTTCTGAGCAAGGAACTTAAACGTTAGCTTTCGTACATGGCACATTTTGCCTAGCTAACATCGCCAGCATAGTAGCCTAGTGGTTAGAGCGTTGGACTAGTAACCGGAAGGTTGCGAGTTCAAACCCCCGAGCTGACAAGGTACAAATCTGTCGTTCTGCTCCTGAACAGGCAGTTAACCCACTGTTCCCAGGCCGTCATTGAAAATAAGAATTTGTTCTTAACTGACTTGCCTGGTTAAATAAAGGAAAAATAAAAAAACATTTTGCACTTTTACTTTCTTCTCCAACACTTTGTTTTTGCATTATTTAAACCAAATTTAACATGTTTCATTATTTATTTGAGGCTAAATTGATATTATTGATGTATTATATTAAGTTTTAAAAAGTGTTCATTCAGTATTCTTGTAATTGTCATTATTACAAATACATTATAAAAATCGACCTATTAATCGGTATCGGCTTTTTTGGTCCTCCAATAATCGGTATCGGCTTTGAAAAATCATACTCGGTCAACCTCTAATATTGTGGCGTGCTAAAGTTGATGTGACCACGGCTTTTCAGAAATTAATGTTTGGAACACCCCAAGTTGTTTTCTAAAGACCCACTCTTGTTGATACTCATTGGTGTAATATAAACAGGTGAATGTATAGGGAAACTTCAGGAATCAAGGGGCTTGGCAAAGCAAACATCCCCCTCTGCTCTCTATAGCAGTTTTATTCCCCCACGTCCCACAAGCTCCAAGTCACATCACATACCATTATGTTTTCATCTGTGTTCACACCAAACTAAGTTTACTTACTTCTTCATTTTCCATTGGTGGCACAACTTTCATCTTGAATACATCTTTTGGGGGAGAGAAAATCTATGAGAAAATAATTCTAACTCGAGATGCATGTGCAACTCATGATTCAGAATATATACATTTTGCACAAAACTGTAGGGACCGGTTTAGCCTATCCCTATTTCCTTGACTAAAAAACACCTTCAATGCAGTATCTGGGTTTGACAAACCAGCCCTAAATGTAAAAAAAAAAGGATTTCTGAAATTAAAGTTCCATATGAATTTGTACAAGTATAATGCATATGGTAATAAAATACCTGATCTGGTGGGTTTTGTTGGCACAACCATATTCATAGAGGGAAACGGTATGTTTGATTCTTTGTCCAAACATTTATTATAACCCTAAGAATTGAAGTAGCACATCAGTGTAAAGTCATTCATATTGACAAAATACCAAACAATTTTAATTCAAACAAAACATAAAGCTGAGGTACCTGCTGCAAAGTTTGCATGAAACATCCCCCATCCTCCACTATTTCTTGTGGTTTGACGGTAGAAACCTGTCCTGGGATTGGGTTGACTCTAGGAGGCACCAACAGCTTGAAGTTGAATCCTCTCTCCATCCTGAAAACGAAATGGTAACGTTAATGTTAGCTAGCTATAGTAGCTAATTGACAACAATACGCTATTGACATTTAGTAAAGTAGCAAGCAAGGGGCTTTGGCAATTTTTTCTTCATAAAACCTTAGTTAGCAAACTGAAATTTCGTCAAAACAGCAAACATCTAGCTAATTTTAGCTAGCTAACGTTACTGTCGCTAATGTCAGCTATGCTGGCGACGTTAGCTAACGTTACTAGAAAAATAAATGTTGCGGTCGGAGACTGGCCACATTTACAAGAAAACGAAATATATTTCCCTAATATATTACGCGAATTAATATCTAGCTAATTGTGAATTATTTGCTTACGTTAGCTAATAGCACGGTACTTGGAGGTGAAAAAGACAGCCAACGGTTTTTGAGTTGAAATTCAACGGCTGAGTTCAGCTGGAGGCACGCGCAGATCTGATTTAAAGGGGCGCGTGGAAGGCGATGTTTTCGTCACTTTCCAAACCTTAAACACAAACGACGTCTAAACTTTATTCCATCCTAAACGACATTTTTAAATATCTAAAATATCTATATTTTTTGTGAGCGTGTGAGGAATGTAGCTATCAAACGGATACATTTGAAGAAATAGAAAGTTGCATTATACCAGTAATTTATATGTATTTTATGGAAACATTGTAGACTAAGTTAGCCAATTAATTCAAGCAGTTATTTTATACTTTGGCCACAGTAAATAACTGATCCAAAATAAATGACAGTATGTGTTCAGTTGTTTTATTTGTTTGTCATTGCATTTTCTTCATCTTGAATATACAAACATTAAGAACATCAGCTCTTTCCATCACAGACGGACCAGGTGTGATGTTATTTGTTAAATCCACTTCAATCAGTGTAGATGAAGGGGAGGAGACAGGTTAAATAATGATTTTTATACCTTGAGACAATTCAGAGGTTGAATGGGCAAGACAAAAACATGTAAGTGCCTTCCTTTGAACGGGGTATGGGGTGGTAGGTGTCAGGTGCACCGGTTTGTGGCAAGAACTGTAACGCTGCTGGGTTTTTCACAATCAACAGTTTCCTGTGTGAATCAAGAATATTCCACCACCCAAAGGACATCCAGCCAACTTGATACAGCTGTTTGAAGCATTGGAGTCAACATGGGCCAACATCCCTGTGGAATGCTTTGGACACCTTGTAGAGTCCATGCCCCGACAAATTAAGGATGTTCTGAGATGTTTGGTATACTCAGTGTGTCTTTAATTACATCATAATATCTCTCCTGGCTAATGAACACAATATCCCATTTCTGTTTTCTTTTTTTGTGTCAAGACCACATTATGGTCATCATCAATGTATGAAACACATGATTAAAAGTATATTTATGTGCTTTATTTGCTGACGTCAAAGTGCCTCCCTCCAAGTCCCTTGAGCATGTGAAAATGATGATGACCAAAGATTGTCTGTTCCATAGAATTTGGAATTAGAACAATTTACTAGGATCTCGAGGTAAAACTGTCCAGTAGACAAATGTGTAGTGGCTGTGTGTGATCGTTGCTATGAGAACCATTTTGATGAGTGCCAATGCTTTTTTGAAGAAATGTTTGAAGCCTGGTAAATTTGACACTAATGTATCTGTTTGTTTTGATTATCACTGTTTGTTTATTCAAACAAAAATACTATTTATTGCTTAGAAAGTTATGCCACTGCAGTAATGTATTTTTGTTTGCAGTTTGTGTTTGGACCCCCATGTTTGGACCCCCATGGGTTCAAGCAGTATTGAACCTGGCCTCTATTGAGGTTAGTCTTTCAGTTATGTATTCATATTTCTACAATATTGTTGTTTATGTTTACATGTAGTGGCTAACTTTATCTTTCTTTCATGCTATAGTTTTGTTTTTCACTGTGTGTATAAGTGTGTGTTTGACAGACATCTAAGAGAGATTCAAATGTTTCATTCACTTCTTTCTTGTACAGTTCTTGGTAATGACCACAGGGTGGGAGTGTGTGACAGAAAACTAAAACAACTAGTAAAAGAGACATTGGGCCCTTACCTAGCGAAAGCTTCCTACAGGACTGACTAAATACATTAAGGATTATTATGAAACTGGCATCCCCTACATAAGGCCTGATCAGCAGTTATTGTTTTCATATTTATTGTTTTCAGAAAGATAATACATTGTTGTCAACAGAAAGTTATACAGACACAGTTCATAACTTTGACCATGAGTGCACAAAGCGATCCACAGGAAAAAAAGGGGCATCTGTAGTCTACCTCAGATTGCAGGCCTGAGGCCCTGTCACATCTGATGGGCTCTCTCGCACGTCAGTTCAAACATGAAAAATAAATAAACCATGCTGTACCTTCCCCTCCTCCACCCTTCCATCCAGAACCGTACGTAGGAGGTGAGGAAGGACTGTGGTCTGTCATAGAAACCTATCACCAAAAAGGCAGGAGATCGGCAGCAGTAGTGCTCTCTAATGGAAGCCTTATGTTCCACATAGGAAAGAAAAGGGTTCATTAAGTAAGTAAAGCTCTTCCATCCATTCCTACCTAAGCTACAGTACCTCTCCTTCTCTCCTTACTTTTTCCTTTCACGTTCTTTGGCACGTGACTTGGCCCTGGTTGTGTGCCCGGTGGTGGTGTAATGGACTGGGTCCTCCTCACCGGCCCAGCCCAGGCAGCATCAGAACCGGCAGCATCGCGCTTGCTGCTGGTAAACCTGTTTTTTCCAGGGTTGCAATGACACCCTATTCCCTATATAGTGCACTACTTTTAACCAGGCCCCTTCCCTACATAGTGCACTACTTTTGACCAGAACCCCATATAGGGAATAGGGTGTCATTTGGGACACAATCCAGGGCTGCTGGGCTGAGTAGTGTGGGATCTTTACAGTGAAAGCATCATGGCATAATGACATCACAGTCATCTCCCTGTACTGTTTGAGAGAGAGAGTCAAAGGCTTTCATATGAAATGCTGCCACTGTTGCCTCTCCAGTCTCCACGGCTATTTATCCATGGTCGTTCTTGATGAGTAAAGCTGCTACTAATCAGACATCATTCACTACTGCGCAATTCATTACAGCTCATAAAAGCGGATGAGGTCATAGCAGTTATGTGTGATTTTCTGCATCAGAGATTTAGTGAAGACATTGAACCTCTGGCAAACCAACCTACACACTAGTTCTATACTATGTGGTATTGTGGGGTAGACAGACTACTGTCAGTATTTGATTGGGAATCAGAACTTCCACAGATATCCGTATGGATGTATCTACTGAATCCCTCTCCCATGGTTCTGGTCCATAACTGCTCTATGACTGTTGAAATCATGTTTATTTTATTTTGTGTTCAATCTTTATTTATTCAGGAAGTCCCATTGAGGTGATAAGACTTATTTTACAAGGCTGACCTGGCCTGTTCATGCAAAACCATATATCTTGGCTAGACAGAGAAGCTTCTGATGTCACAAAGCCCCTCAAAATAAGCATTAGGAGGAAAGTATCAGACACACAGATTTAACAGAGCAGAAGGCCTCCTGGGAACCCAGTATTTGTTTAAATTCCAAATCCATACGTTGTGTTTATTTATCAAGTGTAATCTGGCCTAGTTATCAGTGCTGGAAGGGCAGCTCAGAGTTTACACACCAAGTTCAAATATTGCATTTTCAACGCAGCGAGCAATTACAATATGTCCTCACATGAAATTGAATCTCTTGAAAGAGCAAGCGAAAACAAACAGTTGGTTACTTGCTAATGACATCATTATGTGCGTACCTGGATATCATTACTCTACACATTAAGGTTGTATGGTTCTGTACAAGCCTCAACTTTTCATCAACAAACAAAACATTGCTGCTATATCCTAAATCTTCAATGTCTTCCTAATACTACTGTATATTATAAACATGACATTCTCATATCATAACCTTCTATTGTCGGGACATAAAAACTCATGAATTCCCTCGCTTTGTACCTTTGCAGCGCACCGAGACATTAGTCAACATCAACGTAGCTACAGATGATGCATTAAATATATTACGTAGGCCTTTGTAGTATTACAGTAACAGGTAAATGCCTGGCTCTGCCTAAGACAGGCATTGTCTCCGTCCCAAATGGCCCCCTTTCTCTATGTCGTGTGCTACATTTGACCTGGGCTCTGGTCAAAATTATTGCACTTTAAAGAGAATATGGTGCCATTGGGACGTAGCCTTTGCCATATTGAGGGACTGTACAGAGGAAAGGCTATGTAGTGCATTACAGTATTACATAAAGCCTAACGCCAATGTTTCCAGCCCTGCAGGCACAAACCAGCCATCATTTCCCAAGGTATGGTAAGAGGTAAACACCCTGACACTGTAACATTCCATCAACAAGATCAAACAGAGAAGCCATCCACAGCCCTGCCCAGGTATTAAACAGTACAGTACACCACTGTCTTCATAGGGGTGTGCACTAAGAAACCTTTCCAAGGTGATCCCATTCAAAAGCACTGTGGAAAGCAAAGCACACATTCAGGAGGAGGAGGAGGACGAAGGATAAAACCACGTCCTGTACAATATAGATCAAATCTCCTTTAGTGGAGGTCAACGACCCCTCACTGTATGCCTCTTTTACCGTTAATAGTCCCGTTCTCCGGGGATATGATGTTTGGATTGTTCTGGAAATATATAGGCAATAAAGGACAAAGGGGTGTCATAAACGTTGATTAAAGCTCTTCTTAAAGGAGCCAGGCGGGAGAGGTTCCTGAGTTATGGAGGCGTTTCAGTCGCCGTTATTGTTTCTGTGACAGAGACCTCTTAATGCTGCTGCCTGTGTCTGGCTGGGCCATCTTGGACGACACGGTGCAGCGGTAGACATCTCTCTCTCTTTGAGGAGAGGAGAAAGTCATTAATCCCCAGGCTGGGACAGAGGAGAGGAGGAGAGGGGAGGAGGGAAGACATCACACCCAGCCAGCCCAGCCAACAACCCAGCCCAGTCTCCCAGCTCCCCAGCCCAGCCTCCCAGCCCAGTCTCCCAGCTCCCCAGCCCAGCCTCCCAGATCCCCAGCCCAGCCTCCCAGCCCCCAGCCCAGCCCCCCAGGCTCCCAGCCCACAGCTTCCCAGCCCAGCCTCCAAGCCCCCTAGCTCCCCAGCCTAGCAGTCCAGCCCAGCATCCCAGCCCCCCAGCCCAGCCCCCCAGCATAGCAGTCCAGCCCAGCCCCCCAGCCCCCCAGCCTAGCAGTCCAGCCCAGCATCCCAGCCTAGCAGCCCAGCCCCCCAGTCCAGCCCAGCCTACAAGCCGCCACCAGCAGGTCACAATAACCTCCAACCTGCATGATTTTTCACCATCCAGATGTCTGTTTTATTTTTTGGGTAAATTTGAACTGAGGCTTAAATTTCAATGATCCTGGTGGTGGTAGTAGTGGTGGTTACATTGTTTAATGGCCTTTCTATTAAATTACATTATGATTATAATAACTCTTGATACACTGTTAGGGAGGGCTGTCTGTAGACTCTTTTTTAAAGACAATATTGCATGTCATCACATTTCATGTCTCTTTAGGCCTATGTCACATTCTAAAGAAAAATGCTAAGTGGAATTCAGAGGATGAAGTGATGATATGTAGGATAGCTGCAAACAGTTGCATGAATAAGACTCAAGATCATGACGTGATTTAACTATCCTCCTGGCTCCTACATTAACAACTGAAATAAATAACACCAGAGTAGAGGAAACATAACACTGCTCTGTCTGGAAACATGACCGTATCTAAGACAGTGACAGAATTAGGGAGAAGGGATGATCATTGTACAAGTGACAGGCAATTCATTTGTCCATATCCATCACTAAGCACCTCTCTTGTCTGTCATCCATTTCATGTGTGCATAAACCACCCCCTGACATAAACATGGAGAAGTGCCATAGATAGAAAGAGTCTGTATGAGTTCTACAGACAGATGGTTGTTTAGTTTAATGGTAGAACCAGGATGATGTTCTACAGACAGATGGTTGTTTAGTTTGATGGTAGAACCAGGATGATGTTCTACAGACAGATGGTTGTTTAGTTTGATGGTAGAACCAGGATGATGTTCTACAGACAGATGGTTGTTTAGTTTGTTTAGTTTGATGGTAGAACCAGGATGATGTTCTACAGACAGATGGTTGTTTAGTTTGATGGTAGAACCAGGATGATGTTCTACAGACAGATGGTTGTTTAGTTTGATGGTAGAACCAGGATGATGTTCTACAGACAGATGGTTGTTTAGTTTGTTGAGTTTGATGGTAGAACCAGGATGATGTTCTACAGACAGATGGTTGTTTAGTTTGTTTAGTTTGATGGTAGAACCAGGATGATGTTGTTCAGACAGATGGTTGTTTAGTTTGTTTAGTTTGATGGTAGAACTAGGATGATGTTCTACAGACAGATGGTTGTTTAGTTTGATGGTAGAACCAGGATGATGTTTGACAGACAGATGGTTGTTTAGTTTGATGGTAGAACCAGGATGATGTTCTACAGACAAATGGTTGTTTAATTTGATGGTAGAACCAGGATGATGTTCTACAGACAGATGGTTGTTTAGATGGTTTAGTTTAATGGTAGAACCAGGATGATGTTCTACAGACAAATGGTTGTTTAATTTGATGGTAGAACCAGGATGATGTTTTGTCTGTCCTTGATTTCCCCTGCATCACATTACCTCTAGCCTACCTAGCATTACTTCTGGAAAAATATCTCACTTGTTCTTTGTCTGTGTAACAGCATCTCTTAAATCCAACACTTAGAGGTCGATATAATGCCTCCAATTATTTATTTACTCAAGGCAGCAGCATGATTATTCATTATTAAGAGGTAGAGGATGGAGAGAGGAGAACATTCTCTCTCTCAATTCAATTCAGTTCAAGTGCTTTATTGGCATGGGAAACATATGTTAACATTGCCAAAGCAAGTGAAATAGATAATAAACAAAAGTGAAATAAACTCTCTCCCTCTGTCTAGCTTTCTTTCTCTCTCTTCTCTCTTTCTATCTCTATCTATCTCTCTCTTTCTCTCTTGAGCTCTCTCCAAAACAAGGTCCAAGTCTGCTATTCAAGGCTAACTTTCTTGCGTTTGTGAACTTGGGTAAGTGGAGATGAATCAAATTGCTATCGGTCTACTATACTACTGTTTATTAAATCATTAAATATCAATTTCAAATGTAAACTTTATTTACCATGTTAAAAGCAGCCACTATTCCGGCTGATCAGTTTTTTTTCTAACAAGACGTGAATACCCATTTGTATAAGGTAGCCTTTCAATAAGTATTGGTGCAAGTTGATAGTGGTGTACCCTCTCAGTTTTGTGCCATACGTACCTTATGTCCAGCAGTTTGCAAACTCTGCCTTGCTCGCCCCAACAGCCCGCCTCCAAGCGGCCCACGATGATTCAGAAGTTCAGGAATCCCACGTGACGTCACCGAGGGGTGATGTAATGCTTCTCTAAATAGAACGTATTGTAATCTTTTCTCAGTCCAACGTGGTTCCTTCTGAGAGTCTGTTGCGTATTTTCTACACTTGTTTGGTAAGTTAAAATAATTGCTTTCCACCACAGTAAATTATAAACATGCAATTATGGATTGTTAATTTCGTTTTGTTCAACTGCATTGTTATTTCTTTTCACTTCAGTTGATGTGACAAGTTGCTCAGAGAATCGCATCAACAGAATGCTGCGGCGCTCTACAGATTTCTTTGAATATTATTTTCTGTTGTCTCGTGCATATTGTATTATGTGCAGAAATGTGTTTAAGTCCGTTATTTACTCGTATAGTGGCAGGCTTGCCATCTCGGTACAATATTTAGAAGTCTCAGGACGCGCGTGGACTGACTGTTGAATGTTTTTGAAGTTGAGCAGAGATGTCAAGTGTTGCTCTCTGCTCGCGAGCTGTCAGAGCCGTAGCTTCTAGCTACCATAGTAATTTACCCCACAAACTGGATGTGTGAGTAGGTTAGCTACATCCAGTGATGTGCCAGTGCAGGGTAGCCTATGGCGCGCAATTACTAAAGATAATATTTGGAGGAATGAATTGGCAATGGTTATCAACAGCAAGTACTGACACAGCGTGGGCTATGCGTGTCGACTTATAAAAAAAAATCTAGAGCTTTACAAAGTAATATTTTTAATGATTCTGAAGTTTGCAGTGCTTTGCAACATTGTCCCCCTGTCCCATGGTTGGATGCATCCCACTTCTAGACGTTGTCCTGTGTGTCAAACTGGACTGCGGGACGGGACGCGGACGCAGTTTACAAACGGTCACGTCCTCGACAACGGTAAAAGTAGCTAAAGAGGAGCTGTCATTCCATCCATAATACCAATACATGTTTATGATACTGTGGTAGCCTATAATACTGTTCATTTTGAAGAGTAATCTAACCGAAACATTACGTCATTCTGCAGGCCAGCAGTCGCTATTTGATTAACCGCCGCCGAGCAATTGAAGGTTTCAGAGGAGTTCTGCTGACTGGGCACACTTTACGTTAAGTGCCTGCGGTATAAAAATATGTTTTAATCTTATGATTAGATTGTCATTGAATTTAAATGATGGCGAACCATTCTCCGTTTGTCAGTTTCCAGTTTTTTATTATTATTGTAGCCTATAACGATCAAACATTCCCTCTCTAAATTTACCTGGGTGCCTCTCTTCTGCAATTACTATTCACTATCGATGACGATGATGACAATGTTAATAACTATTATTATTGAGTTTGTGGTTTAACTAAATATGATTCATGTGCAACATTATAATATCTGCTGAATTCCATCTTCATAAATAAAATAAAAACTCGTATTAAATAGCCTAAATTAAAAAGAACATGACCCAAATTATTTGAGGCACTTAACTTAAAATAAAAAAATAATCGTTATAGGACTAGTAGAAGCGAGGGAAAGAGAGTGTGCTGGAATTTAGGCCTACTGAATATAACTGTTCTGACTGATGGAGGTACGACTGGAAAAAAAGTTCATTGTTATTGACAGACTAATTATTTCTTAGCGAATGTCCTTGTGTTTGAAGCCCGATAGTGGGTATATATAAAAAATACATCTAACACTAAACGGAGAGTAGACTGAAGTATACTTCTTAAAAATGTGTTTATTCCTAATTTAATTATTATATATGAAGATATTCATCAAATCTGTCACCATAGATCAGCTACCATGATCAACACATTGGTATAAAATAATGAACACAGTAACACAGAGTGAAACATTTACTTAATAATCTAAGTGAACTAATTAAGTTAACTTAGTCAGTGTAGTTAAGTGAATACAACAGGTATACACCACTATATGTGTGCTTTTGACCAGCTGTAAATTCAACCACTTTCCAGTTTTGAGTCTATTTAACTAGGTATAGATTAAGATGTGGTGTTATAATCCTCATGGTTTTACATATTATACTTTGGGTTAGTTAAGGTCCTGTGTCGCTCTGTTGGTAGAGTGTGGTGCTTGCAACACCGTAGTTGCGGGTTCGATTCCCACAGGGGACAGGTATGGGGAAAAAGTGCATAAATATATCAAGTTGCTCTGGAAAAGAGCGTCTGCTAAATTACAAAAATGTTTGTATTTTTATGAGATTTTTTTGTTGTTTTTGAATAGTCTACTTTTATAAAACAAACTCTAATAACATGATTATAAAGAGGGTGATTCGTACAATTTGCCGTGAGTGACACCGTCCACACAATCACAGTCCCCTCTATAAATAAAGGCCGATCTGACTCCAGGTATTGTAATAGTGTAGAAAGGCCCTGTGGTTGACTGTGTATTATGCCGGGCCCCTCCACAGCTCAGCGTTAGTTAACACCTTGTTGTCCTCAATGTGGATGTGAGTGTGTTGTCTGATGAAGCCCTGGGGTGGAGGTGTCACTATGCTTGTTGGAAATGTACACACACACACACACACACACACACACACACACACACACACACACACACACACACACACACACACACCGTGCGGGGACTGAGAGGTGGTGATTGACAGTGATTGAGGGTTGCCTCTCAGGGGCCCCTCTGTGCTGTGTGTGTACAGCATACTATAGGGCCTATATGAGGAGTTCACAGCACATACAGCATTGTTTGAGCAAGCCGTGTTCCTCGCCTCAGGGATCGCTGTGATCCCACCATGAACCTGCACTGTTGAAGGCCCCCCCACCCCCACGTCGAACACACACACTGAACACACACACACCGAACACACACACACACCGAACACACACGCTGAACACACACACACACACACCGAACATACACACACCGAACACACACACACACGCCGAACACACACACACACGCCGAACACACACACACACAACGAACACACACACACCGAACACACACACACACACCGAACACACACACACACACACACCATACTGTTTGAATTGTAATATGTGCCCTACCTGAAGAGTTCGTTCCCTGGTCCCCGTTGAAATCGTACTCCGCTCACTAATCCTTCCCCTCCCTCACATCGGGACCCAGTTAATGTAAAGTGTAACCAAATTTCCTCTGCTAAACTAAAACATCTATATCAAATAAAAGCCAAGTGCCCCATTGAAGGGAAAGGCGTTGTGCTCTGGCGATTTAGAGGAGAGAGTAGACGGTGGGACAACTCACTGGGGCTTACATGGAGCCCTTGTTTCAGTGTTTTTATGCGTATTATGGTTTTAATTTCCTTTTCAACGTGTTGAGTTGATGTATTTATGAAGGAGAAGCCTCAAACCAATCCTATTTCATATTCTGGTAATGACTCGGGAATAAAGTATAGGCCTAATGTGTGGAAATGGAATAGAAAATGTTTCTCTTTGAATGTTGGTCTTGGGGTTTTCTGATTGACATTTGGAGAAAAGGTTTTGGAACATGAGCCAAATCACATTGTTAAACACTTGATGGACTAGTTTAAGTTGTTGATAATACCGTGAGAAGAGTTCTACTTAGTGAACAAAGCTTGATGAATTGAAAGTATCCAGGTTAGAGAATGGATCCTGCTGTTCAGACCAATCTTTTTTATATTATATCTGGGCTACCAGTATTATACCTACAGTATGTGGAGAGTCTACCACCAGTATTATACCTACAGTATGTGGAGAGTCTACTACCAGTATTATACCTACAGTATGTGGAGAGTCTACCACCAGTATTATACCTACAGTATGTGGAGAGTCTACCACCAGTATTATACCTACAGTATGTGGAGAGTCTACTACCAGTATTATACCTACAGTATGTGGAGAGTCTACTACCAGTATTATACCTACAGTATGTGGAGAGTCTACTACCAGTATTATACCTACAGTATGTGGAGAGTCTACCACCAGTATTATACCTACAGTATGTGGAGAGTCTACTACCAGTATTATACCTACAGTATGTGGAGAGTCTACTACCAGTATTATACCTACAGTATGTGGAGAGTCTACCACCAGTATTATACCTACAGTATGTGGAGAGTCTACTACCAGTATTATACCTACAGTATGTGGAGAGTCTACTACCAGTATTATACCTACAGTATGTGGAGAGTCTACTACCAGTATTATACCTACAGTATGTGGAGAGTCTACTACCAGTATTATACCTACAGTATGTGGAGAGTCTACTGCCAGTATTATACCTACAGTATGTGGAGAGTCTACTGCCAGTATTATACCTACAGTATGTGGAGAGTCTACCACCAGTATTATACCTACAGTATGTGGAGAGTCTACTACCAGTATTATACCTACAGTATGTGGAGAGTCTACCACCAGTATTATACCTACAGTATGTGGAGAGTCTACCACCAGTATTATACCTACAGTATGTGGAGAGTCTACTACCAGTATTATACCTACAGTATGTGGAGAGTCTACTACCAGTATTATACCTACAGTATGTGGAGAGTCTACTACCAGTATTATACCTACAGTATGTGGAGAGTCTACCACCAGTATTATACCTACAGTATGTGGAGAGTCTACTACCAGTATTATACCTACAGTATGTGGAGAGTCTACTACCAGTATTATACCTACAGTATGTGGAGAGTCTACTACCAGTATTATACCTACAGTATGTGGAGAGTCTACCACCAGTATTATACCTACAGTATGTGGAGAGTCTACTACCAGTATTATACCTACAGTATGTGGAGAGTCTACTACCAGTATTATACCTACAGTATGTGGAGAGTCTACTACCAGTATTATACCTACAGTATGTGGAGAGTCTACTACCAGTATTATACCTACAGTATGTGGAGAGTCTACCACCAGTATTATACCTACAGTATGTGGAGAGTCTACTACCAGTATTATACCTACAGTATGTGGAGAGTCTACTACCAGTATTATACCTACAGTATGTGGAGAGTCTACTACCAGTATTATACCTACAGTATGTGGAGAGTCTACTACCAGTATTATACCTACAGTATGTGGAGAGTCTACTACCAGTATTATACCTACAGTATGTGGAGAGTCTACTACCAGTATTATACCTACAGTATGTGGAGAGTCTACTACCAGTATTATACCTACAGTATGTGGAGAGTCTACTACCAGTATTATACCTACAGTATGTGGAGAGTCTACTACCAGTATTATACCTACAGTATGTGGGGAGTCTACTACCAGTATTATACCTACAGTATGTGGAGAGTCTACTACCAGTATTATACCTACAGTATGTGGAGAGTCTACTACCAGTATTATACCTACAGTATGTGGAGAGTCTACTACCAGTATTATACCTACAGTATGTGGAGAGTCTACCACCAGTATTATACCTACAGTATGTGGAGAGTCTACTACCAGTATTATACCTACAGTATGTGGAGAGTCTACTACCAGTATTATACCTACAGTATGTGGAGAGTCTACTACCAGTATTATACCTACAGTATGTGGAGAGTCTACTACCAGTATTATACCTACAGTATGTGGAGAGTCTACTACCAGTATTATACCTACAGTATGTGGAGAGTCTACTACCAGTATTATACCTACAGTATGTGGAGAGTCTACTACCAGTATTATACCTACAGTATGTGGAGAGTCTACTACCAGTATTATACCTACAGTATGTGGAGAGTCTACTACCAGTATTATACCTACAGTATGTGGAGAGTCTACTACCAGTATTATACCTACAGTATGTGGAGAGTCTACTACCAGTATTATACCTACAGTATGTGGAGAGTCTACCACCAGTATTATACCTACAGTATGTGGAGAGTCTACTACCAGTATTATACCTACAGTATGTGGAGAGTCTACTACCAGTATTATACCTACAGTATGTGGAGAGTCTACTACCAGTATTATACCTACAGTATGTGGAGAGTCTACTACCAGTATTATACCTACAGTATGTGGAGAGTCTACCACCAGTATTATACCTACAGTATGTGGAGAGTCTACTACCAGTATTATACCTACAGTATGTGGAGAGTCTACCACCAGTATTATACCTACAGTATGTGGAGAGTCTACCACCAGTATTATACCTACAGTATGTGGAGAGTCTACCACCAGTATTATACCTACAGTATGTGGAGAGTCTACCACCAGTATTATACCTACAGTATGTGGAGAGTCTACTACCAGTATTATACCTACAGTATGTGGAGAGTCTACCACCAGTATTATACCTACAGTATGTGGAGAGTCTACTACCAGTATTATACCTACAGTATGTGGAGAGTCTACTACCAGTATTATACCTACAGTATGTGGAGAGTCTACTACCAGTATTATACCTACATTATGTGGAGAGTCTACTACCAGTATTATACCTACAGTATGTGGAGAGTCTACTACCAGTATTATACCTACAGTATGTGGAGAGTCTACTACCAGTATTATACCTACAGTATGTGGAGAGTCTACTACCAGTATTATACCTACAGTATGTGGAGAGTCTACCACCAGTATTATACCTACAGTATGTGGAGAGTCTACCACCAGTATTATACCTACAGTATGTGGAGAGTCTACTACCAGTATTATACCTACAGTATGTGGAGAGTCTACCACCAGTATTATACCTACAGTATGTGGAGAGTCTACTACCAGTATTATACCTACAGTATGTGGAGAGTCTACTACCAGTATTATACCTACAGTATGTGGAGAGTCTACCACCAGTATTATACCTACAGTATGTGGAGAGTCTACTACCAGTATTATACCTACAGTATGTGGAGAGTCTACTACCAGTATTATACCTACAGTATGTGGAGAGTCTACCACCAGTATTATACCTACAGTATGTGGAGAGTCTACCACCAGTATTATACCTACAGTATGTGGAGAGTCTACTACCAGTATTATACCTACAGTATGTGGAGAGTCTACTACCAGTATTATACCTACAGTATGTGGAGAGTCTACTACCAGTATTATACCTACAGTATGTGGAGAGTCTACTACCAGTATTATACCTACAGTATGTGGAGAGTCTACCACCAGTATTATACCTACAGTATGTGGAGAGTCTACCACCAGTATTATACCTACAGTATGTGGAGAGTCTACTACCAGTATTATACCTACAGTATGTGGAGAGTCTACCACCAGTATTATACCTACAGTATGTGGAGAGTCTACTACCAGTATTATACCTACAGTATGTGGAGAGTCTACTACCAGTATTATACCTACAGTATGTGGAGAGTCTACCACCAGTATTATACCTACAGTATGTGGAGAGTCTACTACCAGTATTATACCTACAGTATGTGGAGAGTCTACTACCAGTATTATACCTACAGTATGTGGAGAGTCTACCACCAGTATTATACCTACAGTATGTGGAGAGTCTAACACCAGTATTATACCTACAGTATGTGGAGAGTCTACTACCAGTATTATACCTACAGTATGTGGAGAGTCTACTACCAGTATTATACCTACAGTATGTGGAGAGTCTACCACCAGTATTATACCTACAGTATGTGGAGAGTCTACTACCAGTATTATACCTACAGTATGTGGAGAGTCTACTACCAGTATTATACCTACAGTATGTGGAGAGTCTACTACCAGTATTATACCTACAGTATGTGGAGAGTCTACTACCAGTATTATACCTACAGTATGTGGAGAGTCTACTACCAGTATTATACCTACAGTATGTGGAGAGTCTACTACCAGTATTATACCTACAGTATGTGGAGAGTCTACTACCAGTATTATACCTACAGTATGTGGAGAGTCTACTACCAGTATTATACCTACAGTATGTGGAGAGTCTACTACCAGTATTATACCTACAGTATGTGGAGAGTCTACTACCAGTATTATACCTACAGTATGTGGAGAGTCTACTACCAGTATTATACCTACAGTATGTGGAGAGTCTACTACCAGTATTATACCTACAGTATGTGGAGAGTCTACTACCAGTATTATACCTACAGTATGTGGAGAGCCTGCTTCTTTGTCTTGGAGTGGCCAAGGCTCACTAAGTGTACAATTAGATAACAATTGATCGATAAGGTTGTTGCTGTTGCTCTGAAAAGTGTTGTTTAAGGTAGTAAAGTGATTCTCATATTTCAGCGAGTGGTGAAAATATCAGTCATGTTGCCCATGCATGTTCAGAGATGATGGAGCATGTTTATCTTTGAGACTTTGTTATGAATAGAAACAGAACAGGTGAAGGACGAGAGAGAGAGTGAGGTAGAGAGAAAGAGAGAGTGAAGGGGAGAGAGAGAGAGAGAGAAGAATGGGAGAGAGAGAGAGAGAGAGGGGTAGAGAGAGAGAGAAGAATGGGGGAGAGAGAGAGAGGTAGAGAGAAAGAGAGAGTGACGGGGAGAGAGAGAGAGAGAGAAGAATGGGAGAGAGAGAGAGAGAGGTAGAGAGAGAGAGAGAGGTAGAGAGAGAGAGAAGAATGGGGGAGAGAGAGAGAGAAGAATGGGAGAGAGAGAGAGAGGTAGAGAGAGAGAGAAGAATGGGGGAGAGAGAGAGAGAGAAGAATGGGGGAGAGAGAGAGAGGTAGAGAGAAAGAGAGAGTGATGGGGAGAGAGAGAGAGAGAGAGAAGAATGGGAGAGAGAGAGAGAGGTAGAGAGAGAGAGAGGTAGAGAGAGAGAGAAGAATGGGGGAGAGAGAGAGAGAAGAATGGGAGAGAGAGAGAGAGGTAGAGAGAGAGAAGAATGGGGGAGAGAGAGAGAGAGAGAAGAATGGGGGAGAGAGAGAGAGGTAGAGAGAGAGAGTGATGGGGAGAGAGAGAGAGAGGTAGAGAGAGAGGGGGGAAGGAGAGAAGGAGAAAAACGTGATGAGGGAGAAAGAGAGAGAAGCACGGGAGACAGAGAGAGAAGGACGAGGAGAGAGAAGGATAGAAAGAGAGAGAGGGAGAGAGGAGAGCGAGAGGGAGAAAGAGAAAGAGAGAGGGAGAGAGGAGAGCGAGATGGAGAAAGAGAGGAGGGAGAGATAGAGACCCAGACCTCCTTGCCCTCTGTCAGAGGGACCCTGTCCAGACCTTTCCCAGCAGGCTTTGCCACAGATGTAGCCTGTAAGAAAGAAGGCTCTGGTTAACTTTACACGCCATTTGAATGTTTTGACTTTGTTAGAGGAAATAGTCTGTACAGGTAAAAAAAAATCACACATGCTAATCATGTATGAAGGTATTCATGCTAAACAAGTCATGTGTGGCCTTAGCTCAAATGTTTATTTGATTCAAATAGAAAGACACAAAAAAAATATTTTGTGGGATTCAATCAGATCACACATGGTGGAAAATGTGTCTTTTAAAGGCCATTTCCTATTGAACCGATATATACAGCATTTACTGTTGTGGAGAATGAGCAGTCGGATTGAATCGCGGCCTAATACGGTGGTCTGTGCGTACATTTGAAGAGTCATTTGTGTTAGGCTTTATCGTATGAGTGCTTCTCCGTGGATTCATTTGGTTTTAACATGTCCCACCCATTTTCATCCAAAGAACAAGGCCTCACTAATCAATGAAAAAACATGATTTCTAGCTAAAATAAAAATGTAAAGTGTCTTTAACATTTGTATCCCTCTCACAGGCTAAACACTAGGCAGTAAAGCTGTTAGACTCTAGTCTCCCAGAGGGCTGAATGGTCAGGCAAGGTTCTGAGGGTGGAGGAGGGGTTGGTTATAAGACAGTAGAGGTTAGACTGTTATAAGACTTAGTGAGACGTAGAACCTCTAGTCTGAATAAAACATGAAGTCCCAGTGGTCACGTCATTCCTGGAAATAGTCATTCTTGAAAATAGTCATTCCTGGAAATAGTAATTCCTGGAAATAATCATTCCTGGAAATAGCAGTTAAATGCGTGCTGATGTTTTGTAGACTTTAGTCTAATTTGCTCCTACTATTATATGTGTTGTAGAATCTAGTCTAATCTGCTCCTACTATATGTGTTGTAGAATCTAGTCTAATCTGTTCCTACTATTATACGTGTTGTAGAATCTAGTCTAATCTGCTCCTACTATTATATGTGTTGTAGAATCTAGTCTAATCTGCTCCTACTATTATATGTGTTGTAGAATCTAGTCTAATCTGCTCCTACTATATGTGTTGTAGAATCTAGTCTAATCTGTTCCTACTATTATACGTGTTGTAGAATCTAGTCTAATCTGCTTCTACTATTATATGTGTTGTAGAATCTAGTCTAATCTGCTCCTACTATATGTGTTGTAGAATCTAGTCTAATCTGCTCCTACTATTATATGTGTTGTAGAATCTAGTCTAATCTGCTTCTACTATTATATGTGTTGTAGAATCTAGTCTAATTTGCTTCTACTATTATATGTGTTGTAGAATCTAGTCTAATCTGCTCCTACTATTATATGTGTTGTAGAATCTAGTCTAATCTGCTTCTACTATTATATGTGTTGTAGAATCTAGTCTAATCTGCTTCTACTATATGTGTTGTAGAATCTAGTCTAATCTGCTTCTACTATTATACGTGTTGTAGAATCTAGTCTAATCTGCTTCTACTATTATATGTGTTGTAGAATCTAGTCTAATCTGCTTCTACTATTATATGTGTTGTAGAATCTAGTCTAATCTGCTTCTACTATTATATGTGTTGTAGAATCTAGTCTAATCTGCTTCTACTATATGTGTTGTAGAATCTAGTCTAATCTGCTCCTACTATTATACGTGTTGTAGAATCTAGTCTAATCTGCTTCTACTATTATATGTGTTGTAGAATCTAGTCTAATCTGCTCCTACTATTATATGTGTTGTAGAATCTAGTCTAATCTGCTCCTACTATATGTGTTGTAGAATCTAGTCTAATCTGCTTCTACTATTATATGTGTTGTAGAATCTAGTCTAATCTGCTCCTACTATATGTGTTGTAGAATCTAGTCTAATCTGCTTCTACTATTATATGTGTTGTAGAATCTAGTCTAATCTGCTCCTACTATATGTGTTGTAGAATCTAGTCTAATCTGCTTCTACTATTATATGTGTTGTAGAATCTAGTCTAATCTGCTCCTACTATATGTGTTGTAGAATCTAGTCTAATCTGCTTCTACTATTATACGTGTTGTAGAATCTAGTCTAATCTGCTTCTACTATTATATGTGTTGTAGAATCTAGTCTAATCTGCTTCTACTATTATATGTGTTGTAGAATCTAGTCTAATCTGCTCCTACTATTATATGTGTTGTAGAATCTAGTCTAATCTGCTTCTACTATTATATGTGTTGTAGAATCTAGTCTAATCTGCTTCTACTATGATATGTGTTGTAGAATCTAGTCTAATCTGCTCCTACTATTATATGTGTTGTAGAATCTAGTCTAATCTGCTTCTACTATGATATGTGTTGTAGAATCTAGTCTAATCTGCTCCTACTATTATATGTGTTGTAGAATCTAGTCTAATCTGCTCCTACTATTATATGTGTTGTAGAATCTAGTCTAATCTGCTCCTACTATTATATGTGTTGTAGAATCTAGTCTAATCTGCTCCTACTATTATATGTGTTGTAGAATCTAGTCTAATCTGCTCCTACTATTATATGTGTTGTAGAATCTAGTCTAATCTGCTCCTACTATTATATGTGTTGTAGAATCTAGTCTAATCTGCTTCTACTATTATATGTGTTGTAGAATCTAGTCTAATCTGCTCCTACTATTATATGTGTTGTAGAATCTAGTCTAATCTGCTCCTACTATATGTGTTGTAGAATCTAGTCTAATCTGCTTCTACTATATGTGTTGTAGAATCTAGTCTAATCTGCTTCTACTATTATATGTGTTGTAGAATCTAGTCTAATCTGCTCCTACTATGATATGTGTTGTAGAATCTAGTCTAATCTGCTTCTACTATTATACGTGTTGTAGAATCTAGTCTAATCTGCTTCTACTATATGTGTTGTAGAATCTAGTCTAATGTCTCCTACTATTATATGTGTTGTAGAATCTAGTCTAATCTGCTTTTACTATTATATGTGTTGTAGAATCTAGTCTAATCTGCTTCTACTATTATATGTGTTGTAGAATCTAGTCTAATCTGCTCCTACTATTATATGTGTTGTAGAATCTAGTCTAATCTGCTTCTACTATTATATGTGTTGTAGAATCTAGTCTAATCTGCTTCTACTATGATATGTGTTGTAGAATCTAGTCTAATCTGCTCCTACTATTATATGTGTTGTAGAATCTAGTCTAATCTGCTTCTACTATGATATGTGTTGTAGAATCTAGTCTAATCTGCTCCTACTATTATATGTGTTGTAGAATCTAGTCTAATCTGCTCCTACTATTATATGTGTTGTAGAATCTAGTCTAATCTGCTCCTACTATTATATGTGTTGTAGAATCTAGTCTAACCTGTTTATACTATTATATGTGTTGTAGAATCTAGTCTAATCTGCTCCTACTATTATATGTGTTGTAGAATCTAGTCTAATCTGCTCCTACTATATGTGTTGTAGAATCTAGTCTAATCTGCTCCTACTATTATACGTGTTGTAGAATCTAGTCTAATCTGCTCCTACTATATGTGTTGTAGAATCTAGTCTAATCTGCTTCTACTATTATATGTGTTGTAGAATCTAGTCTAATCTGCTCCTACTATTATATGTGTTGTAGAATCTAGTCTAATCTGCTCCTACTATGTGTTGTAGAATCTAGTCTAATCTGCTCCTACTATATGTGTTGTAGAATCTAGTCTAATCTGCTCCTACTATATGTGTTGTAGAATCTAGTCTAATCTGCTTCTACTATTATACGTGTTGTAGAATCTAGTCTAATCTGCTCCTACTATATGTGTTGTAGAATCTAGTCTAATCTGCTCCTACTATTATATGTGTTGTAGAATCTAGTCTAATCTGCTCCTACTATGTGTTGTAGAATCTAGTCTAATCTGCTCCTACTATATGTGTTGTAGAATCTAGTCTAATCTGCTTCTACTATTATACGTGTTGTAGAATCTAGTCTAATCTGCTCCTACTATATGTGTTGTAGAATCTAGTCTAATCTGCTCCTACTATTATATGTGTTGTAGAATCTAGTCTAATCTGCTTCTACTATTATATGTGTTGTAGAATCTAGTCTAATTTGCTTCTACTATTATATGTGTTGTAGAATCTAGTCTAATCTGCTCCTACTATTATATGTGTTGTAGAATCTAGTCTAATCTGCTTCTACTATTATATGTGTTGTAGAATCTAGTCTAATCTGCTTCTACTATATGTGTTGTAGAATCTAGTCTAATCTGCTTCTACTATTATACGTGTTGTAGAATCTAGTCTAATCTGCTTCTACTATTATATGTGTTGTAGAATCTAGTCTAATCTGCTTCTACTATATGTGTTGTAGAATCTAGTCTAATCTGCTCCTACTATTATACGTGTTGTAGAATCTAGTCTAATCTGCTCCTACTATTATATGTGTTGTAGAATCTAGTCTAATCTGCTTCTACTATTATATGTGTTGTAGAATCTAGTCTAATCTGCTTCTACTATTATATGTGTTGTAGAATCTAGTCTAATCTGCTTCTACTATATGTGTTGTAGAATCTAGTCTAATGTCTCCTACTATTATACGTGTTGTAGAATCTAGTCTAATCTGCTCCTACTATGTATTGTAGAATCTAGTCTAATCTGCTCCTACTATTTGTTGTAGAATCTAGTCTAATCTGCTCCTACTATTATATGTATATATATTATCTTGGGCTCCCGAGTGGCGCAACGATCTGAGGCACTGCATCTCTGTGCTAGAGGTATCACTACAGACCCTGGTTCAATTCCAGGCTGTATCACAACCGGCCGTGATTGGGAGTCCCATAGGGTGGTGCACAATTGGCCCAGCGTTGTTAGGGTTTGGCTGGGGTAGGCTGTCATTGTAAAAAAGAATATGTTCTTAACTGACTTGCCTAGTTAAATAAAAAAAAACATGTGTTGTAAACTCTAATCTGCTCCTACTATTATATGTGTTGTAAACTCTAGTCTAATCTGCTCCTACTATTATATGTGTTGTAAACTCTAGTCTAATCTGTAAAGTTTTCTGCATCGTAACGGCCTCCTACTTGTTTTCTTTCTCAGTAATAGAACTCCCACTACCACCCAACCTACATTCCAAATTGCACCCTATTCCCTATATATTACACTACTTTTGACTAGAGCCCAGGGCCCTATAGGGAATAGGGTGCCATTTGAGACGTACCCCTGGTCATAGAGACCAGGCTGGGCCCTGCCTTGAATCTGCAACAGCTCTTTTCACACAGAGCGTCCTGTCACTCTCTGTGTGAAGTAATGAACACCTGACTGTAGGCTACTGCCAGGAGGGAATGGAATACTATATGTTGTATGTTTACGACTGAAAATAACTATGAAGCCTGCTATTTTTAGGCACAACATCAATAAATAGAGTAATCTAGAACGACTCAATGAAAGAAAGAGAAGTCTATGTCTTGATGTGAGCTGGGAGCTAAACTCTCCTTGTTCTCTATTTCTCTCTTTCTCTTTCTCTTTCTCTCATTCTCATTCTCTCTCTCTCTCTCTCTCTCTCTCTCTCTCTCTCTCTCTCTCTCTCTCTCTCTCATTGTTTGTAGACTTATGAGGAGTTGGTGAGAGTGATGAACTCTGAGCAGGAAAGGCCGTTTGTGTGCAGTGCCCCTGGCTGTTCTCAGGTGAGTGTGTCGACACACGTCGGTGTATGTGTGTTTGTGAGGGAGCGTGTGTGAGTGTGTGCACACTTATGTGCAGTGGTGGAAAAAAGTACTCAATTGTCATACTTGAATAAAAGTAAAGGTACCTTAATAGAAAAGGACTCAAGTGAAATTCATCCAGTAAAATATTACTTGAGTAAAAGTTTAAAAGTATTTGGTTTTAAATATACGTAAGTATCAAAAGTAAATGGAATTGCTAAAATATACTTAAGTCTAAAAAGTGAAAGTATAAACCATTTCAAATTGTGTATATTAAGCAAACCAGACGGTACATGGATAGACAGGGGCTCCAACACTCAGACATCATTTACAAACAAAGCATTTGTGTTTAGTGTGTCCTCCAGATCAGAGGCAGTAGGGATGACCAGGGATGTTCTCTGTTTAGTGAGTCTGCCAGATCAGAGGCAGTAGGGATGACCAGGGATGTTCTCTGTTTAGTGAGTCCCCCAGATCAGAGACAGTAGGGATGACCAGGGATGTTCTCTGTTTAGTGAGTTCTCCAGATCAGAGGCAGTAGGGATGACCAGGGATGATCTCTGTTTAGTGAGTCCTCCAGATCAGAGGCAGTAGGGATGACCAGGGATGACCAGGGATGATCTCTGTTTAGTGAGTCCTCCAGATCAGAGGCAGTAGGGATGACCAAGGATGTTCTCTGTTTAGTGAGTCCTCCAGCTCAGAGGTAGTAGGGATGACCAGGGATGATCTCTGTTTAGTGAGTCCTCCAGATCAGAGGCAGTAGGGATGACCAGGGATGTTCTCTGTTTAGTGAGTCTGCCAGATCAGAGGCAGTAGGGATGACCAGGGATGTTCTCTGTTTAGTGAGTCCCCCAGATCAGAGACAGTAGGGATGACCAGGGATGTTCTCTGTTTAGTGAGTTCTCCAGATCAGAGGCAGTAGGGATGACCAGGGATGATCTCTGTTTAGTGAGTCCTCCAGATCAGAGGCAGTAGGGATGACCAGGGATGACCAGGGATGATCTCTGTTTAGTGAGTCCTCCAGATCAGAGGCAGTAGGGATGACCAAGGATGTTCTCTGTTTAGTGAGTCCTCCAGCTCAGAGGTAGTAGGGATGACCAGGGATGATCTCTGTTTAGTGAGTCCTCCAGATCAGAGGCAGTAGTGATGACCAGGGATGATCTCTGTTTAGTGAGTCCTCCAGATCAGAGGTAGTAGGGATGACCAGGGATGATCTCTGTTTAGTGAGTCCTCCAGATCAGAGGCAGTAGGGATGACCAGTAGGGATGACCAGGGATGTTCTCTGTTTAGTGAGTCCGTCAGATCAGAGTCAGTAGGGATGACCAGTAGGGATGACCAGGATGTTCTCTGTTTAGTGAGTCCTCCAGATCAGAGGCAGTAGGGATGACCAGGGATGTTCTCTGTTTAGTGAGTCTTCCAGATCAGAGGCAGTAGGGATGACCAGGGATGTTCTCTGTTTAGTGAGTCCTCCAGATCAGAGGCAGTAGGGATGACCAGGGATGTTCTCTGTTTAGTGAGTCTGCCAGATCAGAGGCAGTAGGGATGACCAGGGATGTTCTCTGTTTAGTGAGTCCCCCAGATCAGAGACAGTAGGGATGACCAGGGATGTTCTCTGTTTAGTGAGTTCTCCAGATCAGAGGCAGTAGGGATGACCAGGGATGTTCTCTGTTTAGTGAGTCCTCCAGATCAGAGGCAGTAGTGATGACCAGGGATGATCTCTGTTTAGTGAGTCCTCCAGATCAGAGGTAGTAGGGATGACCAGTAGGGATGACCAGGGATGTTCTCTGTTTAGTGAGTCCCCCAGATCAGAGGCAGTAGGGATGACCAGGGATGTTCTCTGTTTAGTGAGTCCTCCAGATCAGAGGCAGTAGGGATGACCAGGGATGACCAGGGATGATCTCTGTTTAGTGAGTCCTCCAGATCAGAGGCAGTAGGGATGACCAAGGATGTTCTCTGTTTAGTGAGTCCTCCAGATCAGAGGTAGTAGGGATGACCAGGGATGATCTCTGTTTAGTGAGTCCTCCAGATCAGAGGCAGTAGTGATGACCAGGGATGATCTCTGTTTAGTGAGTCCTCCAGATCAGAGGTAGTAGGGATGACCAGGGATGATCTCTGTTTAGTGAGTCCTCCAGATCAGAGGCAGTAGGGATGACCAGTAGGGATGACCAGGGATGTTCTCTGTTTAGTGAGTCCGTCAGATCAGAGTCAGTAGGGATGACCAGTAGGGATGACCAGGGATGTTCTCTGTTTAGTGAGTCCTCCAGATCAGAGGCAGTAGGGATGACCAGGGATGTTCTCTGTTTAGTGAGTCCTCCAGATCAGAGGCAGTAGGGATGACCAGGGATGTTCTCTGTTTAGTGAGTCCTCCAGATCAGAGGCAGTAGGGATGACCAGGGATGTTCTCTGTTTAGTGAGTCTGCCAGATCAGAGGCAGTAGGGATGACCAGGGATGTTCTCTGTTTAGTGAGTCCCCCAGATCAGAGACAGTAGGGATGACCAGGGATGTTCTCTGTTTAGTGAGTTCTCCAGATCAGAGGCAGTAGGGATGACCAGGGATGATCTCTGTTTAGTGAGTCCTCCAGATCAGAGGCAGTAGTGATGACCAGGGATGTTCTCTGTTTAGTGAGTCCTCCAGATCAGAGGCAGTAGTGATGACCAGGGATGATCTCTGTTTAGTGAGTCCTCCAGATCAGAGGTAGTAGGGATGACCAGTAGGGATGACCAGGGATGTTCTCTGTTTAGTGAGTCCCCCAGATCAGAGGCAGTAGGGATGACCAGGGATGTTCTCTGTTTAGTGAGTCCTCCAGATCAGAGGCAGTAGGGATGACCAGGGATGACCAGGGATGATCTCTGTTTAGTGAGTCCTCCAGATCAGAGGTAGTAGGGATGACCAGGGATGATCTCTGGTTAGTGAGTCCTCCAGATCAGAGGCAGTAGGGATGACCAGGGATGATCTCTGTTTAGTGAGTCCTCCAGATCAGAGGTAGTAGGGATGACCAGGGATGATCTCTGTTTAGTGAGTCCTCCAGATCAGAGGCAGTAGGGATGACCAGTAGGGATGACCAGGGATGTTCTCTGTTTAGTGAGTCCGTCAGATCAGAGTCAGTAGGGATGACCAGTAGGGATGACCAGGGATGTTCTCTGTTTAGTGAGTCCTCCAGATCAGAGGCAGTAGGGATGACCAGGGATGTTCTCTGTTTAGTGAGTCCTCCAGATCAGAGGCAGTAGGGATAACCAGGGATGTTCTCTGTTTAGTGAGTCCTCCAGATCAGAGGCAGTAGGGATGACCAGGGATGTTCTCTGTTTAGTGAGTCCTCCAGATCAGAGGCAGTAGTGATGACCAGGGATGATCTCTGTTTAGTGAGTCCTCCAGATCAGAGGCAGTAGGGATGACCAGGGATGATCTCTGTTTAGTGAGTCCTCCAGATCAGAGGCAGTAGGGATGACCAGGGATGTTCTCTGTTTAGTGAGTCCTCCAGATCAGAGGCAGTAGGGATGACCAGGGATGTTCTCTGTTTAGTGAGTCCTCCAGATCAGAGGCAGTAGGGATGACCAGGGATGTTCTCTGTTTAGTGAGTCCTCCAGATCAGAGGCAGTAGGGATGACCAGGGATGTTCTCTGTTTGGTGAGTCCTCCAGATCAGAGGCAGTAGGGATGACCAGGGATGTCCTCTTGATAAGTGTGAGAATTAGACCATTTCCAGTCCTGCTAATCATTCAAAATGAGTACTTTTGGGTGTCAGGCTAAATGTATGGAGTAAAAAGTACATTATTTTCTTTAGGAATGTAGTGAAGTAAAAGTAAAAGTTTGCAAAAATATAAATAGTGAAGTACAGATACACAAAGAATGACTTAAGTAGTACTTTAAAGTATTTTGACTTAGGTACTTTACACCACTGCTTATGTGTGTGTGTTTTGTGTGTGTGTGTGTGCTCGTGCATGTTGGTGTGTGAGTGCCTGTAACATGAAGAAGAGGTTGGAGAGGGAGCCTGAAAAGCACGGTGCTGCCTCACACATCAGGAGAAACAGAATAGCACCGACTTCCAGTCAAACTCCAGCTGTAAAGAAAGGAGCTTTTTGCTGCAGAAAAACACCACAGAATAATGGTTCATAATAAGGCCACGTCTTTCACCCTTTTGTTAGGATGCACAGTAGAGGTGAAGTGTGAAGATCAAATATGTATTGTCCTATTTTATATTGATGTAAGGCTTTGGGCCTCCCGAGTGGTGCAGCGGTCTAAGGCACTGAATCGCAGTGCTAGAGGCGTCACTACAGACCTGGGTTTGACCCGGGGCTGTATCACAACCGGCCGTGATTGGGAGTCCCATAGGGCGGTGCACAATTGGTCCGTGTTAGGGGAGGGTTTGGCCGGGGTAGGCTGTCATTGTAAATTAGAATTTGTTCTTCACTAACTTGCCTAGTTAAATAAAAATAAGGTATAGATTATAGAGAAGTCATTCTAGACTTCATAAATTCCTTTTCATACCGTATGTTCAGTGTTAACCTCTCAGGTATTTTGTCCACATGCAGGGACATGAAGATGATGGACTACTACATGTTTTCTTACTCTGTGATCATAGACAACCACAACACTCACAGGAATGTGTTCCTGGAGTGCAGTATTCCTTTAACTGTCTCTGCATGCCTTTTTAACTTGGAATTAACACTAGTGAATATCATCCAAAATATCACTGAATATCACTGGACTCCAGGCTTGAGCCTGTGTGTGTAGAGAACTGAGTGGTTGTGTTCTTTATCAAGGAGGACCACATTGGAACAACGGTATTTTTGTTTTAAAATAACTATATTTATTGTTTCATGTGTTGTCCTCATCTTTTTTAACAGTACCATTTTCTTCACCCCAAAATAAATCAAATCATACTGTCTCAACAGCGATTCCCCACAGAGGACCACCTGATGATTCACCGGCACAAGCATGAGATGACTCTGAAGTTCCCCTCCATAAAGATCGACAGCATGTTATCAGGTGACAAATGGCTTCATGCTCTATGCTGTAACTTCACTCTCTAGGTTGCATCCCAACTGGCATCCTATTCCCTATGTAGTGCACTACATTTGACCAAGGCCCATAATAGGATGCCATTTGCGACACATCCTCTAGTCTAATAGTGTAACATGTACGCTGGGAGTCGGGAAGCAAATACAGGGAGTGAAAAGGTCAAAATAAATAGAACATAGTACAAAACTAGAAACAGGAAAAGCAAACAGACATGAAACAGAAGCAGAATCACTAACGCCTGAGGAAGAACCAAGTGGAGTGACCGATGTAGGGGAGGTAACCAGGAAGGTGATGGAGTCCAGGTGAGTCTCATGAGGCGCAGGTGCGAGTAACGATGGTGGCACGTATGCGTGATGATGAGACAAGTGGCACGTGGAGCGCCGGAGAGGGGGAGCGGGAGTACACTTGACAAATAGTCTGGTCCCATCGTGGTGTTCTGGAATAGATGAGTGTTTTAGTTCTCCCTCAGGAAGTAGCAACTCTCTGCGCCAGGCAGATAGTCAGTCAGGCCATAAACAAACAGTACTGTGTAGTCTACATCAGGGTTGGGGTTGATTCAGTTTTTTGGATTCAGTCAATTTATTGAATTTCATTTAATGAATGACTGAATTGACAACTGAATTCAGGCCAACTGTGCTGTGTGTTGTGTTGAGTTGAGTTTGTGGTTCACTACTGTGCTGTACCTCGACTCTGTTGTGACTCCTCATTTCCCTACGGTGAAAGCCTCGTTGTGTATTGAGTCTAATCTCTAACCCATACCTTGTAGTTCTGCAGTACGCAGCAGGACAATGAGACACTGATATATCGTCGGAGAAATTCATGTTTTTCCTTTTTCCAAGTTAAGATAAATGTTTTGTCAAAGATGCCGCTGGCTCCCTGTCATCATCACAGATGTCATTAGTCTTGCTGTGACAGTGGGGAGGGGTTCCCTGCCCCACCATACAGAGGGGAGGAGATGGGGTGTGGTTGGGGGTGACATATTGATCCACAGTTCAAAGGAATACCTGATTTATAGGTTTTTTTCAGCACCTGTAAGTGTCACCCTCAGGCTAAGTCATACTTCCAGATCTTTAGTGCCTAGACAGAGCCCAGCTGAGGCAACAGAAGACTGTGTGTGTGTGTGTGTGTGTGTGTGTGTGTGTGTGTGTGTGTGTGTGTGTGTGTGTGTGTGTGTGTGTGTGTGTGTGTGTGTGTGTGTGTGTGTGTGTGTGTGTGTGTGTGTGTGTGTGTACAGCTGTAGGATCTCAATTTGATCAACCTTTTGCAGGAGACCTTTAAAACTTGTAGTGAGATTTTAAAAGCACTTCTGAAGTTTGTAATTTCCCCTAACAAAAATGTATCAACCCCTCCAAAAATGTCCATGAATTATAACCCACATAATAAATGTACTCTCCTGTTGCAGCAGGATTACTTTCCTGCTGTCACTCTTAGAAAAAATGGTTCCAAAAGGGATTATCCGCTGTCCCCATAAAAGAGAACCCTTTCTGGGGGCAAGTAGAACCTTCTATGGAAAGGGTCCTACATGGAACCCAAAAGGGTTCTACTTAGAATCAAAAAGGGTTCTACTTGGAATGAAAAACAGTTCTTCTTCAAAGAGTGTAGCAAATTGTCTGAAATGAGGATGTGACGTGTGTGTCTGTACAATGCCTTCAGAAAGTATACAGACCCCTTCTTTTTCTACACATGTTGTGCTACAGCCTCAATTCAAAATGGATTTCAAAATATATTCTCACCCATCTACACACAATATATGACAAAGTAATGACAAAGTGAAAACATGTTCTTAGACATTTTTGCAAATGTCTTGAAAATTAAATACAGGAACATATCATTTATGTAAGTATTCACAGCCCTGCGTCAATACATGTTAGAAGCATCTTTGGCAGTGATTACAGCTGTGAGTCTTTCTTTGTAAGTCTCTAAGAGCTTTGCACACCTGGATTGTACAATATTTGCCCATTATTCTTTTCATATTTCTTCAAGCTCTGTCAAATTGGTTGTTGATCATTGCTGGACAACCACTTTCAAGTCTTGCCAACGATTTTCAAGCAGATTTAAGCCAAAACTGTAACTCGGACACTCAGGAACATTCACTGTCTTCTTGCTAAGCAACTCCAGTGTAGATTTGGCCTTGTGTTTTAGGTTATTGTCATTCATCTCCCGGTGTCTGGTGGAAAGCAGACTGAACTAGGTTTTCCTCTTGGATTTTGCCTGTGCCTCCATTCCGTTTCTTTTTTATCCTGAAAAACTCCCCAGTCCTTCGATTACAAGCATACTCATAACATGATACAGCTTCAAAATATTGTATTGAATATGTTGCATTGGATTTGCCCCAAACATAACACTTTGTATTCAGGACATAAAGTTATTTGCTTTGCCACATTTTTTTTTACCCCCTTTTGCGTGGTATCCAATTGTTACTATCTTAACTTGTCTCATCGCTACAACTCCCGTATGGGCTCGGGAGAGACGAAGGTTGAGAGCCATGCATCCTCCGAAACACAACCGCAGTGCTTCTTAACACAGCGCTCATCCAACCCGGAAGCCAGCCGCACCAATGTGTCGGAGGAAACACCGTAACCTAGCGACCTGGTCAGTGTGCACTGCGCCCGGCCCGCCACAGGAGTCGCTAGTGCGCGATGAGACAAGGATATCCCTACCGTCCAAACCCTCCCTAACCCGGACGACGCTAGGCCAAATGCGGGTCGCCACATGGACCTTCTGGTCGCAGCCGGCTGCGATAGAGCCTGGGCGCGATCCCAGAGTCTCTGGTGGCACAGCTAGACCACTGCGCCACCCAGGAGGCCTGCTTTGCCACATTTTTTGAGGTATGACTTTAGTGCCTTGTTGCAAACAGGATCCATATTTTGAGATATTTTTTATTCTGTACATGTTTCCTTCTTTTCACACTGTCAATTAAGTTAGTATTGTGGAATAACTACAATGTTGTTGATCCATCGTCATTTTTCTCCTTATCATAGCCGAACACTGTAACTGTTTTAAAGTCACTATTGTCCTAATGGTGAAATATTTGTAGTGACTGGGTGTATGGATACACAATTCCAAAGTGTAATTAATAACTTACATCATGCTGAAAGGGATATTCTATGTCTGCTTTTTTTTACCCATCTACCAATAGGTGCCCTTTGTGTTATTGGAAAACCTCCCTGGTCTTTGTGGATGAATCTGTGTTTGAAATGTACTGTTCAACTGAGGGACCTTACAGATAATTGTATGTGTGGGTTACAGAGATGAGGTAGTCATTCAAAATCATGTTAAAAATCATGTTAAACACAATGCACACACACACTATGCACACACACACACTATGCACACACAGTCCATTTACTCCTGACCTTATTTCAGCTTGCCATAACAAAGGGGGTGAATACTTATTGACTCAAGACATTTCAGTTTTTCAGTTTTAATTCATTTGTAAACATATTTTGAAAAACATGATTCCACTTTGTTTAGGTCAGAGACAAAAACATCAATTTTAATACATTTTAAATTCAGGCTGTAACACAAGATAATGTGGAAAAAGTGAAGGGGTATGAATACTTTCTGAAGGTACTGTGTGTGTAGGTGTGTGTGTGTGTGTGTGTGTGTGTGTGTGTGTGTGTGTGTGTGTGTGTGTGTGTGTGTGTGTGTGTGTGCCACAGGAGGCTGGTGAGGGGAGGACGGCTCATAATAATGTCTGGAATGGAGTAGGTGGAATGGTATCAAACACTTTGAAACCATCCGTTTGATGTGCTCAATACCATCCCATTAATTCCATTCCAGACATTACTAAGAGCCCGTCCTCCCCAATGAAGGTGCTACGGGCCGCCTGTGGTGTGTGTGTGTGTTAGGCTGATGCTGACTGAGATGGTCTTCTTTATTATTTACACTGAGCGACCAGGAGAGTCAGGTTTCTGACCCGGCCGAGTCAGTGTCCTTATCCCCCCCCTCTCTCTCTTACTGCTCTGTCCATTTGTCTTTCTGAAACCTCGGAGCCTTCCGGCTGGGATGTGAGAGGGTTGACGATCATAAGTCACCTGGCTGTCTGACTCTCCTGTTTGGGGTTAAAACAACTTCAACATGTCACCCAGAGAGATTTGAACGACCCCCAGCCCCTTCCCCGTTTTGATATGTAACACCCAAGCTTACCTGATTTCACCCACGTTTTGTCTGTTCTCCTGACATATGCGGTGAGTTGTCACGTCATCATACTTCTCTGGAAATGGACACCGCTTGCGCTCCAGTTTTTGAAACCGTTTTAACTGAAGAGTTAAGCTCTCATACTCCCTATGGGGAAAGACAGACTGGTTTGGTCAAACTGTATTTTGGTGGTCAATCCCCAGTCTAGCCAGAATGGATAAACAGACCGTGGTGGAGTATGCTTTTAGCCTTTGAAAAGGACATGATCCTAAAATCACCTTGGACTGTCTGAAACACGATCCGGTCTCTCTGGTCTCTCTGCCCCCTGATGCTGAGCAGAGTAACACTGCCTGACTGAAGGGGACAAACGAGCCCCCCCCCTTCCCCCTCTCTGTAGGTGAGGTCTGGACATTGTTAACTGAAATGTTGCTAGTGAGAGTAGTATCTCTGTCTAATGTAAAAGGAGAGTGGCTGTTCTAACCATTTGGAATGTCCATTAGCTTGGTCAATGTATTCTCTGCCTCTGCCCACTTCATATTCATCAGCTGTTCTTCTTTGTCAGCAAACTATCATAACTTCACAGTTCAGGCAGCAAACATACCGTGCAGATTTATCTACAAATGTACTGTTTTATACGATATTTAAACATTTTTTGATCTGTCTCTAGAATTAATGTTTTCCAGACCAAGTCGCTACCTGCTAGGATGCTAATATCCATTCTAGTGTGAGTTTTATATGTAATTCAGTGGTGTCTCCTGTGTTCCAGACCAGACGCCGACCCCGACGCGCTTCCTGAAGAACTGTGAGGAGGTGGGTCTGTTCAGCGAGCTGGACTGTTCTATAGAACAGGAGTTCAGGAAGGCCCAGGAGGAAGAGGACAACAAACAGGTAGACAAGATGACAGTAAGACAACTAACCTGATTATCATGTAGACAAGATGACAGTAAGACAGATAACCTGATTATCATGTAGACAAGATGACAGTAAGACAGATAACCTGATTATCATGTAGACAAGATGACAGTAAGACAGATAACCTGATTATCATGTAGACAAGATGACAGTAAGACAGATAACCTGATTATCAGGTAGACAAGATGACAGTAAGACAGATAACCTGATTATCAGGTAGACAAGATGACAGTAAGACAGATAACCTGATTATCAGGTAGACAAGATGACAGTTACACTATTCTGCACAATGACAATTATTTAAATGAAGGTTGGCCATTGTCTTTCCAAGTGTCAGGGTTTTCTCTTCAGGTAGAGAAGATGAGAGTAAGAAATGCAAACCTGCTTGTCAAACGCCTCGTTGGTTCAGTTTGATACACTAGTCTGCACAATTATTGAATCAAGGTCGGTTGTTGTTTTACGTTGTTTTAAGTGTGAAGTGTTTGAATGTGTTTTGGATGCTCAGTTTTCCTGCTAGAACCATCCACTGAATTAGACACACTGCTCTGCACAGTGCCTTCACCTGTGTTTATCTGTGGAGTACAGTAAGATAAGCCCAGGGGAACCCCGGGTCAACCCACAGCTGGGTAGTCCCCCTTTATCTTGCAGGGTTATCATTCTTGTTTCCCCCAGCCACCACAGACACACTCCATGCAGGTTTGGGCTCCCGTGTGGTGCAGCGGTCTAAGGCACTGCATCTCAGTGCTAGAGGCGTCACTACAGACCTTGGTTCAATTCCAGGCTAATCACAACTGGCTGTGATTGTGAGTCCCATAGGGCGGCGTACATATTGGCCCAGCGTCGTCTGGGTTTGGCCGGGGTAGGCTGTCATTGTAAATAAGAATTTGTTCCTAACTGACTTGCCTAGTTAAATAAAGGTTCAAATGTAACTGTACACACACTGTCTTCATTCCCCCAGCCACCACACACACACACACACACACACTCCAGGCAGGTAACTACTTCCTTGGCCTGAAACACTCAGAGCAGGCACATGCATAGTCACACAAGTCAACTCCTAACCAATTGTAACAAACTAGCTCACACACTCACAACAGGTAGACTCTACCCTTCCCTATTATTCAATTCCAGGGGCTTTATTGGCATGAGAAACATATGTTAACGTTGCCAAAGCAAGTGAAGTAGATAATATACAAAGTGAAATAAACAATGTAAAATGAACAGTAAACATTACACTCACAGAAGTTCCAAAAGAATAAAGTGATTTCAAATGTCATATTATGTGTATATACAGTGTTGTAATGATGTACAAATGGTTAAAGTACAAAAGGGAAAATAAATAAATATAGGTTGTATTTACATTGGTGTTTGTTCTTCACTGGTTCTCCTTTTCTTGTGGCAACAGGTCACAAATCTTGCTGCTGTGATGCACACTGTGGTATTTCACCCAGTAGATATGAGAGTTTATCAAAATCGGGTTTGTTTTCAAATTCTTTGTATCCCACTCACATGTCAGGATTCAAACGCTGTGTGACAGCAAGAGCCCCGACAGACAGGCAGACAGGCAGACAGACAGACAGGCAGACAGACAGACAGGCAGGTGAAGGGCTGTGACCTGACTGCTACAGGTGAGGTGAGGAGGCAGCAGGAGATCAGATTCCCTCAGGCAGCTCCTGTACTTTAAACAGCTCACTTCATCTCTCAGAAACACAGATAGAGGGAGTCAGGTTTCCTCAAGTCAAAGATTAACCGCAGACAGACAGCAGCTTGAGACTAGGCTGGACATACATACAGACAGACAGACAGACAGACAGACAGACAGACAGACAGACAGACAGACAGACAGACAGACAGACAGACAGACAGACAGACAGACAGACAGCAGCTTGAGACTGCGAGACCAGGCTGGACAGAAAGACAGACTGCCAGCAGCTTGAGACTGCAAGACCAGGCTGGACAGACAGACAGACAGACAGCAGCTTGAGACAGCAAGACTAGGCTGGACAGACAGACAGACAGACAGCAGCTTGAGACAGCGAGACCAGGCTGGACAGACAGACAGACAGCAGCTTGAGACAGCGAGACCAGGCTGGACAGACAGACAGCCAGACCTGCACACTCGTCATGTGTCTGCGACACGTGTGGCTCACCAGCCGTCACCACTCACCACAGTTTCAGAACAGTGATGTCTGATTGGACTCTAAGGTAGTTGTTAATGCATTATGGGTCAATGTTAAGAACTCTTTACCTGTGAAATGATATCTATACTCTACTGGCCACAACACAGCTACTCTGTATCTCTGTCTCTCAGACTGCTGATCCAGTGTCTGGTCTGGTCTGTAGACTGTATCTCTGTCTCTCAGACTGCTGATCCAGTGTCTGGTCTGGTCTGTAGACTGTATCTCTGTTTCCCAGACTGCTGATCCAGTGTCTGGTCTGGTCTGTAGACTGTATCTCTGTTTCCCAGACTGCTGATCCAGTGTCTGGTCTGGTCTGTAGACTGTATCTCTGTTTCCCAGACTGCTGATCCTGTTTCTGGTTTGGTCTGTAGACTGGTTCTCTGTCTCTCAGACTGCTGATCCAGTGTCTGGTCTTGTCTGTAGACTGTATCTCTGTCTCTCAGACTGCTGATGCTGTGTCTGGTCTGCTCTGTAGACTGTATCTCTGTCTCCCAGACTGCTGATCCTGTGTCTGGTTTGGTCTGTAGACTGTATCTGTCTCCCAGACTGCTGATCCAGTGTCTGGTCTGGTCTATAGACTGGTTCTCTGTCTCTCAGATCCAGTGTCTGGTCTGTAGACTGTATCTCTGCTGACGTCTGGGTCTGGGTTTGGCTGTGGAAGCTGTCTGTGTGAGTCAGGTCACCCAGGCCACGTCCAGCCTCCTCAGTCCCCACAGTCTGGCGGTCTGGCGTTTATGGTTGAAGAGCTGTGCTCAGTCAGCACGACTGGGA